>NC_142798.1:59251325-59551325 GCF_049724085.1 Artemia sp. Qi Xiang Cuo
ATGCGAAATTTAAAATAAAAATGAGGATATTGATTCTGCTTTGTCCCTCCATATTGTTGAAAGTCCAGATCATGTAGTTCTTTTTGATGAGGCAACTTTAATATTTGAAGCAAATGTCTTCCAACATTCTTTTAGGAAGGCAATTGGAATTAAAAAAATCCACAAATAAAGACCTTGCTTTAAATAGAGACACTGGAGATATTCCTATAAAACCAATTTACAATAATTTAAAATTAAAGGGTTCAAATAGCATTTCTCTTCAGTTTAAATTAAGATCATCTGACCAAACTTTTAATGAAAATTAGGTCAGTAGACAAGGTAAGTCAATCTCTAAGCAGAGAATCCTTGCCCAATCTAATTGGTGAATAATCTTTCTTTCATTATGGTTTTTTGGTATGCTTGATTCAGTCTTTCTTCTGCTCAGTTTGAGTTAATTCAAAAGGTTAGTTTTCATTCTTTCTTTTTTTTATCACTTAAGACGGCTTGGTGGAAGTCCCTGACGAAATATCTGCCTCTATCATTTTTGCTTCCTTTTTGTCCGCTGGCTGACATTACCCTCATTTTTCTCGGCTATTTAATACTACTATTTTTTTCTTGTTTGTCATATGTTAATCTTGCTTGTATTTCTACCTTTAACAGTTCACAGAACTAATGTAATTTTATTTCAGCTAATATTTCACAATTTTAAAATTATAATTACCTGTACTATAATACACTTTATCGTTCTGATAACCAGAGACCTAAGTCAGGCAAACCGCCTTTTAAACCAGGGTACACAGCTATACACAAAACAAAATCATATTCAATCCTATTTCTGTCAGCCTCTTTGCGCTTTTGTGCTCTGAAAATTATGAGGCGTCGTAAAATATGTCAGTAAAATATGTAAGATACACGGTAAAATACCGGTAAAATAGGTAAAATACCCAATTTTACCGTGAACAATTTTACCAGTTACAACACTACTACATACAAATAATGTTATTTGTACAATACAAATAATGTTTTTGATTTAGTTCAACAATCCCCCCAACGTATCCTGAAATATTCACCCTGAATGTCCTTTGCCTTTTTGCACACCAAGGATTAAGAATGCCCTCCTTTCCTGACAGCAAACATCCTATCCTACTCTATTTTATCGTAGGCCGAATTGCATAACTTACAGTCCTTGTCTCTTGGCCTGTGGGAGGGGGGGGGTTGACACAGAGGCATAACTATTGGACCTTTCAACTATGCTTAAACATAATTACAATGTCAAAATTTTGATCGGGTGTATTTTTGGAAATGGGGACATGGGACGTGGGCTGGTTGCCCTCCAGGCCCTTTTGACTCTTAAAAATGACATTACAACTTTCAATTTAAATTTGAATGTGCTCCTTTCGAAGTTCCACCAACGACTCCTTCAATGTTAAGCGCCTTGGTGGAAAAAAAAAGTACTACGTAGAGGCCACGGTGCTTTTTACTTAGGCAGCACTGTGCTGCCAATGATTTTATAATTCGATTGACTTTGAATTTTTAATGACTGGAATCATTCTGTGAGGGGATTTCTGAAATTAGCTCAATATCCAGTCTAATTCAGTTCAGTGCCACCATGTGTTTTAATCCTCTAAGTCTCCTTTTCATCCCCATCATCAGCGGATTTTAGTTTCTATTAAGTGTACTTACTTCAGAGCCAACGGTAAGGTCTTTGGCCCTTTAATAGTATAAGTTGAGTAAATTGAGATGCTATATTTTTTGTTTTATTTTGAAATGCTGTGACAGCATTTTTTTTGTCCTTTTTTTAATGTTAATTTTTTTTTCTTTATTAGGCTGTCTTGGCTTTTAAGATGTTTTTTTCTCTAAGAGTAATATTTCATTTTTTAGATTCTCATGGATGAATCGAATTTCAATTCCTTTAAAATATCCACTTTTGACTTTTCACGGTATATGCGTCTTGATTCAAATGCAATAAAGGCTCTAAACGTATTGCCAACACCGGGCCAACCAACTCTTCACAGTCTAGTCGGGCTACTTGATAAATGCAAAACACCTCAAGGTAATTTATGTATATTTTTTTTACCGGTATATTCAAGTCGGCTCATCGGTACATGGGTAGAACCTCCCTGAATATCTAGTTGTTGCTGCAGCTTGCTCATTTTGATACCTGAGAAGTTTAAACTATAGCCCTATCTAAAAACAGGCAAGCCAGTTGCTAGTTCCGAATTTCAGGTAAATCAATAAGAAAACGTAGAATAAAAAAGAATTAAGACCTTCTAGAGCCAACACTCCAGGGTGTCAAGTCGACATTTCAGTTGCTGAATGAACACGTAGATGACATGATAATGCTTCCATGCATGAAGGGTACCAGTTGAACCATTACTTCTGAAACTTTTACAATAAGAAAATTAAAGTCAATAGTATTTAAGAAAAATTAGGGGACAAATGTCTGGTAATGTAATCCCCCCCCCCCCCAGAACCAGAAATGTGACGTCATAATAATCATAAAGGTTTTTTTCTTTGTTTGGTCTTAAGATTTAAAATATTTGTTTTTGTGAGAAATTATAGATGGTTGTTCATGCTGGTATTCAGAGAGATACTGTCATGCCATCTATTCTATTCATATGTTTTCTCAAATGGTGCTAGAACTAAAAAGCTTCTGATCTGGCTTTAAATATTTTAAGTCTGGAAATTAGCAATCTGCTACCTTCAGTGTTGACTCGAATTAATGCCTACCCGGGTACCAAAGCCCTGACTTCAGTGAGAAATTTTCAAACCTTTAAACTAAGTAACAACAAAATCAAAAAGATGTTCTTTAAAACTTAAAAAAAAATTCTACTGTTTCGAAGTGGAAAAAATTTTTAAGTAGTATTTTTAAATTCAATATGCTTTAAATAGTTTTTCGCTGTGAAAGAACACAGATAAAATCACATGAATAATATTCGGTCCCGTTTTTCCACACTTTTCCTCGGGGAGTTTTGATTGTGTTGATGACTTCGGGTTCAAATAGTAATTTATCGTTTTTTACCTATACCTTTGTTTCTACCTCTTTTAAGTTTAAAAAAGTTTTCAAGTAGTAATTTTAAATTCAATTATCAGTTGCTTTCAATTGTTTTTTGCTGTGGAAGAAAAAAGATAAAAGCAAACGTATAAAATTTGGGCCAGTTTTTTCTCCACTGTTCTTTGGGGCTTTTTGCTTGTGTTGATGACTTCTAGATCAAATAGTAATTTATCGTTTTTTCCCTAAAGGAACTATCAGAAACCACTAGTACTATAAGTAGGAACTAGTTTTTCAACCATTTTGACGCGAAACATCTTTTTCGTTTAATTAATCTATATTTATAATGGTTTGGAGTGACACAGGGACGATCATTACCACATTTATTATAATGCATTTAAAGATCTTTGCATTTTGCATTTCTAATGATTTGGAGTGACACAGGGACGATCATTACCACATTTATTATAATGCATTTCAAGATCTTTGCATTTTGCCTGATAATGGTGTTTTTTTTCCTCCATAGATGTCATATTCTGTTTCAAACTAACGAAATATTTGTTTCAGTTGCTTACATTGAATTAGCTTACGTTCAGTTGTCTTAAATAGCGATATAAATAAGGCATATGTTCATTCCAGGCCCGGTTACTTTGCGACAAAGATCAAAAGGACAAGATACATATATCACTGTATTCATTGATTTCATGTCTATCCATTCACCAATCCATAATAATTATATTACTCAGACTTTTTCTTAGATAATAATATAGACTAGCTAAAAAAAAAAAGAAAAAGGAAAAAATTCAATTTTAAACCATTTTCCATCAAATATCAACGTATTTTTAATCTGTAGAAACCCTGTACACCGAACTTCATAAATTGAATTCGGTAGATGAATAGAACTGAACTTCGGCTATAGGATAATAGCAAAACTTTTGTCTTTTGTTGATGTTTTAAAACCTTAGGAGAGCTTAATAACGTACAAAATACGTACAAAAACGTACAAAAAATTCACAGGAAACATAAATCTTATTGTCTGGTAATGTTTTTGTGACGTTCTATTGTCGATTGTAATAGTTATTTTTAGTTTTTGCAAAAAAAAACGCACAAAAATCCTATATCATAATTCAAATGCCAAAAGAGTATGGATAAGCATTTTTTTGATTTATTCTTTAGTACTTTTTTTTCAGTTCAGGTTATTTTGGTTGTGATTTCTTTTCTGTTTTGTTTTGTTTTATGCGTTTTATTTATTTATTTTTTTTTTTTTTTTTTTAAGCCAGAAGCCGATCACGAGCACAAAAGATAATTTTTATAAAATAAATACAAAAAACGGTTTAATTTATTAATATATTATAAGGGGCTTCAATACCGAAACAGATTGGTGCAGTGCCAGGTAGAAAGGTTTTCATGGCTGAGCAATTCTAGAGAAAACTGCTAAAAAAGAAAGGTGACCCTAGGCAAAGGAAAAATTCATAGCTGCACTTAAGGGACTCCTTATCCCTAACTTGGATCCCAAAGCTTGTGAGAAAATTTGTCTCTAAAAGCTTAATTCTTAAGATATCAACCGCGGAAAAAACATAGTATTATCTCAGATTTCTTTTTCTCAGATTCGATAGCCTGAAACGTAAGAGATGAAATTTGAAACCCTTCTCCAGTATAGACAACGTGAAAATGAGAAGATTTTCTTTGGATTTTTCAAACTTTTCGAACACTAAAACAAATTTTCGCCAACACGCCAAATCATAGACAGCGCGCTAGCGCTGCCTAATTAAAGAACAATGTTGGCACAATGTGTTGTTTTTTTATCCAGACCCGGGCACTTCGTATCGAAGGAGTTGTCGTAGAAACTTCGAAAAGGGCTCATTCGATTGGAAGTTGGAGTGGCTAGTGCCCTTTTTAATAGTCGAATTGGAGGGCAACTAGCCCCCCCCAGGAATATCAGTTCCCCAAACACATTGAATCAAAATTTTGAGATAGCCATTTTGTTCAGCGTAGTTGATTTCCAGATAGAAAATATCTTTTTGAGGAGGACACTCCCCAAAAACCCTCTGGACAAGGGGGTTAAGTTATGCCCTGGGGGCATATAAGGTTTTTATAGAAGGTGTTGTCTTAGAAACTTCAAAAAAGGCTCATTCGATTAGAAGTTCAAAGGGCTAGTGCCCTTTTTAATAGTTGAAAGTGATGGGACGGTAACTAACCCCCCTCTGACGCCCAGCTTTTTCCCAAACACATCCAATAAAAATTTTGAGATAGCCATTTTGTTCAACGTAGTTTTAAGTTCTGGAAATTAGGTCTTTGTGGATGACAACCCCCTCTAAGCCCTCAGCACAATGGTTGTAAGTTATGCTCTGGGGGCATATAAAGTTTTTATAGAACGCGTTGTCGTAGAAACTTCAAAAACGGCTCATTCGATTAGAAATTGAATTGGCTTGTGCCCTTTTAATAGTCGAAAGTAATTGGGAGGCACCTAACACGCCGTCTAAGCCCACCATTTCCCAAAATACGTGCCCTCAAAAGTTTGAGATAGCCATTTTGTTCCATGCAGTTAAAGTTCAGGAAATTATATCTTAGAGCAGGACTCCCCCCACAGTCTGCAGAGCAAGGGTTATAAGTTATGCCCTAGGGGCATATAAGTTTTAATTGAAATCTTTGTCGGGGCAAGGTTACAACCCTCGGGGCAAGGTTACAACCCTCGGGGCACGGGTTGTAAGTTATGCCCTGGGGGCATATAAGGTTTTTATCGAAGGCGTTGTCGTAGAAACTTCAAAAAAGGCTCATTCGATTGGAAATTCAAAGGTCTACTGCCCTTTTTGATAGTCGAAAGTGATTTGAGGGCAACTAGCCCCCTCTCTCCCCCTCCAGGTCCCCAAACAAATCCAATCAAAATTTTAAGAGAGGCTTTTTGTTCTGTGCTGTGGATTTACATATAGACATTATGTTTTTTAGGAGGACACTCCCCCACATTCCTCAGGGCCCGGGTTGTAAGTTATGCCCTTGGGGTATATAAGGTTTTTACTGAACGCGTCGTCGTAGAAACTTCAAAAAGAGCTCATTTGATTCGAAATTGAAATGGTTAGTGCCCTTTTTAATAGTCGAAAGTGATTGGAAGGCAACTAACACCCCTGCCACGCCCACCATTTACCCAAACATATCCAATCAAAATTTTTTGATAGCCATTTTGTTCCACGAAGTTTAAAGTTCAGGAAATTATACCTTTGAGCAGAACACTCGCCCCACAGTCTTCAGGGCAAGGGTTATAAGTTATACCCGAGCGCTAGCGCGCTGCCTACCATAAAGAACGATGTGGGCACAATTGAGTTTTTTTTCTCTGAACCCGGGCACTTCGTATCGAAGGAGTGGCTAGTGCCGTTTTTAATTGTCGAAAGTGATTGGAGGGCAACTAGCCCTCCCCTCCCACGCCCAAAAATTACACAAACACAACGAATCACAAATGGGTGATATCCAATTTTTTAAGCGGAGTTGATTTACATATATAAAATATTTTTTTTGAGGAGGAAACTCCCCCACAACCCTCAGGGCAAGGGTTTTAAGTTATGCCCCGGGGGTATATAAGGTTTTTATAGAAGGCGTTGTCGTAGAAACTTCAAAACAGGCTCATCCGATTGGAAATTGAAAGGGCTAGTGCCTTTTTTAATAGTTGAAAGTGATTGGATAGTGACTAACGCCCCTCTCACGCTCACCATTTTCCCCGAACACATCTGCTATTAAAATTTAACCAAATCAAAATAGCGTAAGTGTATCCAAGCTATCAAAGAAAGTAAACAGATTTTTTTTGCGAATGGTATCAAGTTTTTCATTTCAGGTCAACTAGAGGAGGTATGGAACTGAATTAAACAGTACTATTTTGTGTCCAGATTTTTAAAAGGGTGTATGTTGTTAAAAATTGCTGAAAATGTTTCTTCAAAATACAAATAGCAGTACAAACTATAGTCTTAAAAAAACTAAAAGATTTAAATTATTATTTTCTCTTAACCTGAAAAGACTATGTAAGTATAAAACTAACAGAAATTAATTAAAAAAAACTTTCTCCACAAAACAGTTTTTTCAAAGAAAAGTAAAGAACTATATTAAACCAAAACTTAAGAAAAATAAAATCAAATAATATACCAAGTGTGAAACTACACCAAATCAGCATCGATAAATAAACGAAACCCAACACGAACATAAATTACAATAAATAAACTAGTCAAACTCAAAACGAGCGTCAAATAACATAAGTTGGACGCAAAACCCCTATGCCTTTCCAAGGCCAGAACAAAATTTGCACTTTACTTAAAAAAATAAAAACAAATTTTCATTGTCAGTTTAATATTCATATAATGATATTTAATAATAAAAATTTTAATATTATTTTATTTATTAAATTTATAAAATTAAAAACCTTTATTTTTTTTTCAGTAAAGTGAAATTTTTGTTCTGGCCTTGGGAAGGCATAAGGGTTTTGCGCCCAACTTATGTTAATTTCTGCTCGTTCTGAGTTTGATTCGGTTATTTATTTTAATTTCTGTTCGTTTTGGGTTTCGTTTATTTATCGATGCTGATTTGTGGTAGTTTCACGCTTGGTAGATTATTTGATTTTATTTTTGCTCATTTTTTGTTTAATGGAGTTCTTTACTTTTCTTTGAAAAACTTATTTTGTGGAAAAAGTTTTTTAATTAATAATACAAAAAGATGCAGAAAGTAATCTGTCTTGGCTCTGAAAATAACTTTCTTAGTTATCATATCATGTTGGAATAACGCAGAAGACAAAATTATTTTTTTGAGACCTGAAATCGATATTTTGTATCTCTTCTACGTTTTTCGATTCGTTTGACTAATTAATTTTTGTTTTCGAATTATTTACCTCTTTTCAATTTCATACCTCTTCCCAAGAAAGTTGGAGCTTTCAGGAGGCATATAGCGGGCATTGGTCAAGCTTATGTGAAGACCCTGACAGTTGCAGGTTTAGGGGGGAGAGGGGGTACTTGCCCGGGTGCAGAAATTTTAAGGGTGCAAAATTTCCAATAAATAATCTAACAGCTATAATGATTTTGTAATTTTTGAAATCATGTTTTATTAAAATAAAGTAGAGGGTGCCTTTGGCAGTAAGTACAAGCAAATTTAATCCAAAATTTTCATTTTTCCTGTATCTTCATCACTATTCCTTGAAAATAAAAGCAATTAGCAATAAAAGTAAAATATTTTGGTGATTTAGATCCTATTCAGTTGTCCCATGGACTCCAAGACATGAAGAAACTAATTCAACACCGATACATTTCCTTAAAGAAACCTGAAGATGTATTAGAATTAGTTGCGCAATGCGGAGATGAAGGGGTCTTCGCAAACATAAAACTTGTCTATCAAATATTATTCGCAATTACAATTCTTGTGGTCAGTATTGAGAGGTCATTTTCCTTAGACCATATATCCTCCAGAGCCAGGACTGGCGCACAAGGCGTGTACGAAACCTCGCCAGACATCATGGGACTGAGCTGCAGCCCTGACGTCCTCCCACTGCGTTTGAAGAGACATCTCTGCTCTACTCAGATCCTGTTCGTACTACCGTCGCAAGGTGTGTCTTTGACGACCTCTTTTACGCCTCCCTTCAGGGCACCAGTCATAAAGTATACATGTTAATCAATCCTATGGTCTACGAAGGATGTGGCCAAGGTGCGTCCATCTCTTACATTTCAAAGGGTCGTTAACTAATGGTAGACCATTTTTCAGGCAAACTCCTATGTTTGCGACTGTTTCCAGCCATGATGTGTTCAGTGTTCTTCTAAGGCACATATTTTTGAGGGCTAGAACGTATTTCTCCAGCTGGACGTTTAGTTTCCATCATTCACTTGCATAAAGGAGAATGTACATCAAATTGATATTCATGAGGCGGTGCTTCTAGCGCATAGAGCATTTCCTACTGCGCCAAAGCCCCACTTTTCCGGCCTTTTCATCTATGGCGTCGATCAGCAGCCGCAGTCGCTGTTACTCTTCTTCCATAAGAACAACTATTTCAGCGAAATCTAGGTCAGAGATCTATCGACTGCAGTACTTTACTTCAGATCCTAATGACTGCCATAGAATGTAGTCTATAACAATAACAAACAGGAATGGGGATATAACAAATCCCTATTTAACACCAGACATTATCTTGGAGGAAGGTGTTTCCTCATTTTCTGTTTGTACACAACATTCAGAATATTTATAGAATGCGATTTTCAGTTTGATTAGTTTATCCGATAATCTATAAAAATTAAAAATCTTCCATAAAATCTTTCAATCAACGGAATTGAAAACCTTTTCAAAATCAATGAAGAGTATGTATATATTTTTTTTGTACCATTCTCTGGACTCTTCAACCATTAGTCTAAAAATACAAATAAGATCAGAGCAAGCCTACCCGGTTGAAAGTTGATGCCTCTCCAGGTGTCACAGATTAGCGCATCGCCCTTATTGAAGAGTTTGACCAGTATGCCCCTGGTCCAATATTTTGGGACTGTTTCGTTATTCCAGACGACCACTAGGAGAGCAGTCCAAACAGTTACGAAGGCTCGAAGGGATGTCTTCGGCATCTTGGCCGGGATCCCAGTGACTTCAGATGCACATCCAATCTTAAAAATTTTCACAGCTGTCGTCACTTCTTTGGTGCGGGGGTGGGGGGGGTCCGCCAGGTTTTAAAATATTGATAAATATAACATTGAAAAAAAGCAAAGAGGTGCAAAATTATTTATCGTTAATTAAAAAATAACTATAAGAATTAGAAGCAATCAACTGGGACGAGATAATTAATGATTTTGCGGAGGCTAAAATAAGAAAAGTCAGATTTAATTAAATTGAAAATTTTGTTAATAAAAAAAAATTTGGCCTGAAAATTTTGGGAGACAAGGGAGAGAACGCTAATCAAGATTTTGCTCCGGGCACGAGAGAGGCCAGAACCGCCAGAGAGGCCAGAACCGCCACTGGAACCTGATCAGATATTTGTTTTTCTGTTGCATTGAATTTAGGTGATGGAAATGCAGTGTCGTCATTAGAGTAACTCACACAAACAAAAAACGATAAATCGTTAAGCTCTGTATAGTTCAAATGAAAATGGATAGAATTTAAAAAGACGATTAATAATGGATTGATAAGGGCCACGTACGTGATATAGCTTCTATTCCAGAGTTATTTCAAATTCAATGTGTTTAAACTATCTTAGAATTCAGTATAAAATATCGTTGGTCGGTTGTGTGATTGTCAGCCCTTGTGTATCTCCCCGAAGTGAAGCTGTTTCAGTGAATTGTAAATTTTTCATTAAAATTCGAAATTTAAATTTTGCCAATTTTTTTTTTTTCAAGATTTTGGACCGTTAATAGTAGTATTCATACACACCTTACTTAAAGGTTAATTGGATCAAGGACCACCATAGGGGAGTATGGAGGTATTCCCACCCCTGTCCCCTCAAAAACCAAAAGCTATACACGAGGGCTGTTTCCAAAACCTTTTAAAAAAAATATTTTTTGGGGAGACTAAAATTTTTTAAACCTTACCCCCCCCCCCCTCCGTCCCCTTAGAAATTGTAAAATTTTAATTAACACAACTGTAAAATTTCATAGTCAAATCCAGCAGAAGAATTATATATAAAAAATACATATTTTTTTTATATAAAAATCTCTTTTTTTCAAGAATTAAATAATAAAAAAATCTCTATTTCTAGGATCCAGACTTTTAACACAGTGGGTGCGTCAGCCGTTAACTGACCTCCTGCAACTAGAGGCACGTCTAGATTTAGTCCAAGCATTTATTAATTGTCAAAGGGTTTCCTCCTTTCTGTCAGAAGATGTGCTAAAGAGGATACCTGATTTTCAGAAATTAGCTGTGAAGATGCTGAAAAAGAAAGGAACATTGCAAGATTACTACAGGTAGCCAGTTTGTCCTCTGTTATAGTTATAAACTATTAAATAATAATGCTTTTTGTAGACTAACTTTTGTATGGACTTTTTTCATAGACTAGTTGTAAACTTCTTCTTCTATGCCACCAGCAAAGACCAAAAAACTTTTTAGTTTTTCGTCTTTTTTAGCTACAGCATATATTTTTGCGCTCTATTATTCTATTTCTTCTAAGGATTGGTTAATCTAGCAAGTCTTCTGCATATCAGCGAATCTGCATTGATTTTAATAGCATAAATAATAATTTAATTTCAACATATCTGTAAAATTAGAATAGAGGAGTAAATAAATAAAAAGAAACTGAAGAAACACATGAGTACAGAAGCAATAATATAACATTACAAATTGAAAACGAAACATTGCCAAGTACTTAAACGTTGCCCCTAAAAAAGTAAGCGAAAAACTTCTACTCGAATCATGAATCACGTGAAAAAAACTTCGAATCACTAAAAAACTTCGAATCACGTATATCAAATCTTCACGTATCAAAAATTAATTCACGTATAATAAAACATATAAAAAAAATTTTCATATTCATTTTTGTTACGTTTTTACGAGTAGGACAAACCGTTCAGGGGGGGGGTAACCCCTGGATTAAACCGTGGATATAGCACGATTTAAATTAAATTGGTCGTACGTACGTTAACTAGTGCAGTAGTAAAAATGTTATTTTGGCTACTAGAGATGATTGTTTGTTTAGGTACTTGTTAATTAAACGAAACACACTCAATATATAGTTTAGTTAATTTTAGTTTAGTGTTATAGTTTAGTTTTGGTTAAGGGTTTTAGTTTAGAGTTGTAGTTTAGATTTAGTTAAGAGTTTTAGTTTAGAGTTTTATTTTTTTATTATATTACAGTTTTATCTATATTTATAGTTTAGTTTTAGTTAAGAGTTTTATTTTATAGTTATATTTTATTTTTAGTTTAGAGTTGTATTTTAGTTTTATGTAAGATTTTTATTTTAGAAGTTAGAGTTTTATCTTAGATTATTATAGTATAGTTATAGTTAGAGTTATAGTTTAGTTTAGTTTTTGTTGATTGTTTTAGTTTAGAGTTATAGTTTAGTTTTAGTTTAGAGTTTTAGTTTAGTTTTATGTAAGAGTTTTAGTTTATAAGTTAGAGTTTTAGATTATAGTATTATATTAGAGTTATATTTAGAGTTATAGTTTAGTTTTATTTAAGATTTTTATTTTAGAGTTTTAGTTTATTTTTAGTTAAGAGTTTTAGTTTATAGTTTTATTTTTTTATTATCTTAGAGTTTTATCTATAGTTATAGTTTAGTTTTAGTTAATAGTTTTAGTTTATAGTTATATTTTATTTTTATTTTAGAGTTGTAGTTTAGTTTTATGTAATAGTTTTATTTTATAAGTTATAGTTTTAGCTTAGAGTATTATCTTAGAGTTCTAGTTAGAGTTATAGTTTAGTTTATTTTTTTTTTATAGTTTTATTTTAGATTTATAGTTTAGTTTTAGTTTATATTTTTATTGTATTTTTATGTAATAGTATTATTTGATAATTTATATTTTTAGATTATAGTATTATATTATATTTATATTTATATTTATATTTTATTTTGATGTAGTTATAAGTTAGTTTAGTTTTTGTTAAGAGTTTAGTTAGAGTTATAGTTTAGTTTAGTTTTAGTTTTGAGTTGCTGTTTAGTTTTAGATAAGAGTTTTAGTTTAGAGTTTAGAGTTTTAGTTTAGAGTTTTAGCCTACAGTTAAGAATTATGCTTAGGTTAGATCTCAGAAAACTGGTTTCATAGCCACAAAGATAAGTGACTGGGGATGCAATGTATTGGACTTAGAATTTATAGACTTAAAATTTAGGCTATATGTTTTCACATTAGGCTTACACATTTTGCATGCAGACAAGCTATACTTTAACTTATCCTCACCTAATACTTCAACCTAATCTACGCTTATTTATTGAATGTTTTTCTTTTAATTAAGAAATATAATGTTTTCCTGATAGAATCATGGTTTATATTAAAAACTCACAACAATTATGGATGTTCTGTTATTGTTATGGAGAATATTATATCCTGTAACAAATTTATTGTTGCTGGAAACTAGAACTGATTAATCTAATTAAACGAAGTTATGATGCGAGCAAGTACAACATTGATGTTGCCATATTATTTTATTAATTATAAAAAAAAACTTTCATAAAATTTTTTTTTTAAAATAAATTTACAGTCAATTTTAATATTAATAAAAGAATATAAAATTAATTTTTAAAATTTAAACTAAAAACGACCAGAAATTACTATTAAAGAATAAATGAAACCCAAAAGAAACATAAATTAAATAAACAATCATAGCAAAAAACATCCAATAAGTAATAACATGAATGAATAAATAGATCTTAAAGCGAGTAATGCTTAGATTCAATATGAAAATCAAGCTTAAAACGAAAAAAAAAAATTTACTATTGAAGTATAAATGAAACTTAACAAGAACAGAAATCAAATAAACAATCAATGCAAATATACACACAATAGATATTAATGTAAATTAATAAATAAATATTAGAAAGAGGAAAACTTAAATTGAATATTCAAATCAAGGTTGAAACGAACACAAATCACTACAAACAAGAGTTTGGGTCTCACCTCTTTCTCTCACTGTAAAAGTCTAAAATCTACTGCGTCATTGGCGCTTTACTGAAAACCAATTTTATGACAAATATTTTCTTTGTACTTAATATTCAAAACAAACGTTAAAATTATAGTAAAATTTGGAACTGATGAGCTTTCATCAATTAATATCATTCTGCATCAAATATTCAGTATAATTTACTAGATCTTTTAAAGTTTTTCAAGACGAATATAGTTTCACTACAAACAAGAGTTTGTAGTGAAACGTGTTATTACTTGTTGGATGTTTTTTGCTATAATTGTTCATTTAATTTCTGATCGTTTTGGGTTTCATTTATTCTTTAATAGTAATTTCTGGTCGTGTTTTTTTTTAAATTTGAAATGTATTTTTATATGCTTAAAATAATTTAAAAAATGTATTTAATTTTATTTGAACAACTTATTTTTCGGAAAGTTTTTTTTAATTAATTTGTGTTCGTTTTTGATTGCAAAAAGTTTCCAGTTTTTAAAAAATCCTTATTTCAAAATCAAACTTTTTTTTAAAAAATCAAATGTTCATCAAAGTATCAAAACTGGTATCAAAGTAAAAATACGAAAGTGAAAAAATGGGTTTATTTCAACCTCGGAGTTTTTATTATCTGATGTTTTAAATATTTCTAAAAAAAGGGGTATATCAAAATTTTTATAAGATTAGTGTTGGGACTTAGGGCGTTGGGGGGTGGGGGCTAATTAACTTGGGGTCCCTTTTGACTCTTTAAAAGGGGAACTAGAACTTTCTATTTTCAATCAAATGAGCCCTCTCTGAAGCTTATACGAGCATCCTTTCTATAAGAACCATATATATCCCCAGAGTGTAACATACAACGCCTGTTCCTGGGCCCTGGGGGGCTGTGTCGACCCCGGAGTTTTAATATTATATGTTTTAACTATTTTTAAAAATTTGTTCACATAATTTTTTTATGGTTTGGGTTTATCCATCCGATAAACCCGATGGCGTGGTGGGCGGGAGGGGCTAGTTGCCCTCCGATCTTTTTTCACTCTGAGTGAACCCTCTTTGAAGTTTATACGAGCATCCTTTTCATAAGAACCACCGACGGCCCCAGAACATAGCTTACAATGCCTGCCCCTCCGGGCCTTGGGGGGTTGTGTCGATACCGGAATTTTTGTTATCTGACCTTTGAACCATTTTGAAAAAAAAGGCTCTCTCAACGTTCTTGTCGGATGGGTTTGAGGAAAATAGGGCGTAGAGAGGGGGGCTAGTTCTGAATTTTATACGACCTCTCTTTACATAAAAACGTTATATATGCCGTGGCATAACTTCAAACACTTGGCCCCGGGTTCTAGGGGTTTGTGCCAACCTCGAATTGTTTTTTGTATGATTTTTTAATTATTTTTAAAAAATTGGCTATATCAAAATATTCATGGGGAGGGTTTTGGGAAATTTGGGCGTGGAGGGGAGGGGGCTAATTGCCCTTCGATCTCTTTTGACTCCATAAAATTGAACTAGAACTTTCAGTTTTAAATCAAATGAGCCCTCTCTGAAGTTTATACGAGCATTTGTTCATACGGATTTAATGCTAGGGGGTTTGTGATTTGAGTCCGCACAACATTTTAAACAACCACCTCTTCCGCTAAAACCTTATATGCCCCCACGGCATAAGTTAAAGCCCATCCCCCAGGTTCTGGGGGGGGGGGTATGTTGAGCAGGAAACTTTTGTTATCTGATCGTTGGACTACTTCACACAAACTGGGAATCTCAAAATTTTGATCGGATGCATTTGGAAAAACAGTGTGTGTGCGTGGGGGGGGGGGGATGCCCTCTGATTCCTTTTGGCTCATAAAAAGAAACAAGAACTTTCAATTTCCAATCAAATGAGCCACTTCTGAAGTTTACATGAGCACTCCTTACATAAAAAAAAACCTTATACATCCCCGGGAATAACTTAAAACACTTGGCCCCGGACTCTGGGGGTTTGTGCCAACCTCGAAGTGGATACTATATTTTGTTCGAAAAATTTTTAAAAACCAGGGTATATACAAGTTATTCATGGAGGGTTGTTGGTAAGTAAGGGCGCGGGGGGGGGGCACAGGTCCCATCTATATAGATTAAAAAAAAAATCTTAAATATAATTTTTAAATTTAAATAAAATTAGCGCTCATGAAGGTTATACGATCATACTATCGATATGAACCATATATTCACCCAGGGCATAACATGCAACGCCTGTCCTTGGGTCAGGGGGGGTTGTGTCAACCCAGAAGTTTTAATATATGATGTTTGAAGTAGTTTTGATTTGATTTTATTTATGCATTAAATTTTTTATTTGATGCATTATGGGAAAAAAAGGCGTGGAGGAGGGGGGGGTATTTGCATTATGATAGATTTTGAATTTTAAAAATTTAAATATAAAATGAAATGTACAAAGAAAGTAGAATCCTCTCCAGATGAACCATATATACCCCCAGGGCATAACTTACTACGCCTGTCCCAGGGCCCTGATGGGTTGTGTCAACACCAGAGTTTTGTTAGCTGACCTTTGAACTATTTTTAACAAAATGGCTATCCCAAACATTTGATCTGATGCAACGGCTACCTAAAATTTTCAATCCTATATAGTTTTGGAAAGGGGCTTGGGGGGGGGCTCGGTGGCCGCCGCTCCCCTGTTTATCGAAATATTGCATAAGACCTAGTTAGTTCCACGCGAATGAACCACCATGGAAGTTTATCTTACGAAACCAACTATATGAATTGCCTCTGGGAAAAAAATAAATGGAGTGTGGGGGGAGGCTAGCTGCCCTCCGATCACTTTTACTTATAAAAAGTGAATTAAAACTTTCAATATCCAATCAAATGAGCCCTCTATGAAGTTTATACAAGCATCCCTTCCATAACAGCTATATATGCCCCGAGGGCACATTTTACAACGCCTACCTCCGGACCCTGGGGAGTTGTGTCGACACCGGAGTTTTCTGATATCTGACAATTGACCTATTTTTAAAAAAAATGTCTATCTCACTTTTTTTATCTTTTGCATGTACGGCTTGGAAGGGGGGAGGGGCTAGTTGCCCTCCGATCTATTTTGACTCTAAAAAAATGAACGATACCTTTCAATTTCAAATCAAATTAATACTCTCCAAAGTTTATATTAGAATCCCTTCTATAAAATCAATCGAGGCCCCGAGAGTAGAAATTACTGAGCTTTCCTCCGGCCCCTGGGGGGTTGCGTCGACACCGGAGTTTTTCTAATCTTACCTTTAAAAATATCTAATGAATTGTATATTTTAAAACTATTATCTGTTAGGGGTGGGGAAAAAAGGGGGTGGGGGGGGTGGGGGCTAGTTACCATAGGAGTTCTTTATACTCTTTAAAAGTGAGATAGAACTGTCTAATGCAGAACAAATGAGCCCTCTCTGAAGTGTATCCGAGCATCCCTGTCCTAAAAACCAACTTCGCCCCCCGAACAAATCGTCCCACGCCTAACCCCCGGGTGCGGGGGGTGTTTATTGTACAAATCGGGTGGGGTAGCAAAATTAGTACTTTTTTTACCACCTGGCTGTAACTCAATTTGTATAGGTTGGTTGGGGGGACATAAGGGCGTGGGGGGGGGCTAGGGTCCCTAAATATATTGACGCTGTATAAGAGAACGAGTTAACGGTCGATTTCAAATCCATGGTGACCTCTACGTAGTTTATAAGATCCTTCCTATCATAAGAAACCGTCAAGGCAATTATGGATAAAATTAGAACGCAGCCCCCGGGGCCTGGGGCGTTGTATTCACACCAGAGCTTTGCCTATCCTTCCATTCCCTCTCAAAATTGTAAGCAGTCGGCTTTGGAAAAAGATGGCGTGGGGGAGGGGTGCTAGGTGCCCTCTTATCTCTTTTGACTATAAAAAAGTGAACTCTCACTTTTATTTTCCAATCAAATAAGCCCTCTCTGAAGTTTATACGAGCATCCCTCTCATAAGAACCATATAGGCCCCAAGGCCTAACTTATAACGTCTGCCCTCGGGCCCTGGGGCGTTGTGAAGAAACCTGAGTTTCAGTTATCTAACTTTTGAACAATTTTTAACTTAACTGCTATCTCAAATTTTGTATCGGATGCATTCGGGAAAAAAGGGCGTGGGGGGAGGTAGTTGCCCTCCAATCTCTTTCGACTCTCAAAAACTGAACTAGAACTTTCAATTTCCAATCAAATAAGTCCTCTGTGAATTTTTTATGAGAATACCGTCCATAATAAACAGATATTCCCCCAGGGCATAACTTAAAACGCCTGCCCTCGGGCCCTGGGGGCTGTGTCAACCCTGGAGTTTTCGTTATATGGTCTTTGAACTATTTTTAAATAAATAGCGATCTCAAAGTTCTTATCTGATGGGTTTGAGAAAAAAAAGGGCGTAGAGTGGGGGGCTAGGTGCCCTCCAATCTCTTTTAACTCTTAAAAAGTGAACTAGAGCTTTCAATTTCCATTCAAATGAACCTTCTTTGAAGTTTATACGAGCATCCATTCCATAAGAATCATATATGCCCCGAGGGACTAACATACCCCGCTTGCCCTCAGGCGCTGGGGTTTTTATCGACACAAGAGTTTTGTTTTTTGATATGTTAAATATTTATAAAAAATTATATATAACAAATTTTTTATTGTCTGCTTTTGGTAAAAAGGAGCATGTGGGGGGGGGTGGTCCCCCGTCGATCTATTTTTACGTTAAAAATAGAACAAGAAATTTAACAGTCCAAAAAAATGAGCCCTCTGAAGTTTAAAAGAGTATTCCCTCCTTAAAAACGATATATGTCCCCAGGGTATAACTTATAACATTTGCCCTGAAGACTGCGGGGGAAATGTCCTGCTCAAAGATATAATTTCCAGACCTTTCAACTGCGTTGAACAAAATGGCTATCTTAAAATTTTAATTAGTTGTGTTTGGGGAAATGTTGGCCGTGGAAGGGGTGTTAGTTGCCTTCCAATCACTTTTGACTATTAAAAAGGGTACTATCCATTTAAATTTCCAATCGAATGAGCCATTTTTGAAGTTTCTACGACAACGCTTTCTATAAAAAAAACAACTTATATGCCCCCAGGGCATAATTAAAACCCTTCTACCTGAGGACTGTGGGGGTTGTCATCCAAAAAGACCTAATTAACTGAATTTCAACTACGTTGAACACATTAGTTCTATCAAAAATGTGTGGTGAGGGGTGGGAGAACCAGGGGGGCGTGAGAGGGGGGTGAATTGCACTTCACTCACGGTTGACGATTAAAAATGGCACTAGCCCTGTGACTTTAACATAGAATGAGTCCTTTGTAAAGTATCTACGACAAAGCGTTCTATTAAAAATTTATCTGCCCCCATGGCATAGCTTACACCCCTGGCCCTGAGGGCTGTGGGGGAGTGTCCTCCTCAAAAACATAATTTCTGTTTGGAAATCAACTACGCTGAACAAAAGGGCTATCTCAAAATTTTGATTGGATGTGTTTGGGGAACTGGCGGGTGTAGAAGGGGTGTTAATTGCCTTCCAATATCTTTTGACCCTTAAAAAGGGCACTAGAACTCTTGATTTCCAATCGAATGATTCCCCTTCGAAGTTTCTACGACGACCTCTTCCATATGAAGTGCCTCTGGGAAAAAAAAAATAATAAAACATTGGAGCCGTATAACCTTTACTAGCGGCAACGCTAGAGCGTTGCCTCTTATAATACATATAATACTGAAAAAAAAGGAGACTATTCTCTCAAAGACCGCATTTATATTTCCATATTTTCTTGAAAAAAATATAATAATTACAAAAAAGTAGACTCTGCTCTCAAATACAACATTTATTTTTGTAAATTTTCTTGAAATAAATATACTTATGACAACAAGATATTATCTTATCTTAAATAAAGCAGAGATTGTTGCATATTTTCTAGAAAAAAATAATAATAAGGACAAAATAGTATAATATGCAATCAAGTAAAACATTTTTTTTGCCTATTTTATTTTAATGAAAAAAATTATTAAAAAAAAGTTTTATCTTCGATAAACAAAAAAATTGTTTTTTCCATATTTTATTTAACAAAATATTCAAATTACAAAAAATTAGAAACATCTATTCAGTACAAAATATATGTTTAAATTAAAAATAATTATAACTAAAATTATGTAAAGATAGTATTATATGGTATTAACTACAAAAGATTTGTTTACATGTTCTATTTAATTAAATATTATTATGAAAAAATTGGAGTCTGATCTATAATAAAAAATGTATTTTTCCATATAATATAATAATAAAAATAATAATTACAACACATGTGAATGATCTCATATACAACTTAGTTGGTGCCTATTATATTATAATAAATATAATTTAGACAACAAATGAGAATCTTGTCTAAAATACAAACGTGATTGTGCCATATTATCTTATAATACATATAATAATGACAATAAATGAGTCTCTGCTCTTAAATACAACATTGATGTTGCCATGTTATCTTGTAATACATATAATAATGACAACAAAGGAGACTCTGCTCTCAAATAAAACATTGATGTTGCCATATTGTCTTATCATACATATAATAATGACAACAAAGAAAAACACTCCTTTAGATCCTTGGTCTACTGGTTCAGGTTTAGACGCGGTTCTGTATATTTCCTCAATATTCTTTTTCTTGACTTACCGGCCATTTTTAAAACAACGAGTTCAAGTCCATTATCTTTTCAAGAAAAATCTTTATTAAAAAAATTTATTTCACTCCAGTTTGTCCGTAAAATCAGAATAAAGTGGGAAAATCAAGGACGGTTTGCACTCTGGAAGGGAATCCATCATCATCCTTGATGATTAATTGTGGATTTAATCTTCCATGATTAGGGTTGGCAATCCTATAGATTACATCCCTCTTAATTTATATTAGGTCTAGTGATTTTTCTCTTGTTGTTTTATTTTTGCTGTCGTTTCTAATGACCTTGCCAAATTTATGCTAGCCTATTTATGTATAATTATAATTATTAGAAGATTAAATGGTTTTAATTATTATTAATGTTATAATAAATTAGTTTGCGTTCGTTCTAGAGCAAATTTTATATTTTTGAGCCGAAATCTTCCAAAAACCGGGAGGATTTTGGGGTTTGATGAAAATATTGCCGCAAAAAAGTCAAATGAAGTTAAAACAGTAGGTTTGCTTTTTCGTCACCTTTTCTCTAGTTTATTGTATATGTGTCAGGTATTTTTTTTCTTTGTCCTACTGACAACGCTGGTGCCCTTCCTTATTCCTGTATTTTGTTTTATTATACTTTAAATGAAAGGTTGTAGTTGATGCAAAAAAATCTGCTTCCTGAACTTCCATAAAATTATCCTTAAAATTTTAGTCACATTTTCTCTAGTTATTGTTTATATGTTAATATTTTCCTTTGTCCTAGTGGCAGCCCTGCTGCCCTTCCTTATTCCGATCTTTTGTTCTAATTGACTTATCAATGAAAGATTGTACTTGATCCAATAAAATCTGCTTTCTTAACTTCCATAAAAGTATCCTTAGAATTGTAGTCATATTTGCTCTAGTTATTGTTTATATGTTGATTTTTTTTTCCTTTTGCCTCGTTGCAACCATGGCGCCCTTCCTTATTCCAGTACTTTATAGGTATTTTGTTTTATTTGACTTTTCAATGAAAAGATTGTAGATGATCCAAAAAAATCTGCTTCCTTAACTTCCCTAAAATTCTAGTGACACGTTCTCTAGTTACTGTTTATATGTTGCTTTTTTTCTTTGTCCTAGTGGCAATGCTGGTGCTCTTTTTTATTCCGGTATTTTATGGGTACTTTGTTTTATTTGACGTTAAATGGAAGGTTTTAGTTGATACAAAAAAAATCTGCTTCATTAACTTCCTTAAAATACTCCTTAAAATTTCAGTCATATGTTCTCCAGTTTTTGCTTATACGTTATTTTTTTTTACTTTTGCCGATTGGCAACGATGGGGCCCAGTATTTTTCCGGTATTTTATAGTTTTTTTTGTTTTATTTGACTTTTGAATGAAAGGTTGTAGTTGATATAAAAAATCTTATTCATTAACTTACTTGAAATACTCCTTAAAATTTCAGTCATACGTTCTCCAGTTTTTGCTTCTAAATTTTGTTTTTTTAATTTTGCCCTGTTGCAACCATGGGGCCCCTACTTATTGAAGTACTTTATAGTTTTTTTTGTTTTATTTTACTTTTGAATGAAAGGTTGTAGTCTATATAAAAAAAAGTCTGCTTCCTTAGCTTCCTTAAAATAACTTCCTTAATTCCTTAAAATGGCAAATAAGGTCATCAGCGAAGTTCTATCAAGAAATCAAATGAAAAATATTGTTATTTGACTTGTCGTTCCAACATTATGTCGTTCTATGACAAAGAATGTCAATGTAATGATAAAGCTTGTACTTCAGTTTTTTTTTCTTAAAGTTATTTTTAGACATTTAATTGAGCATACTCTAGCTCACCGCAACTATTTAGATCAATTCATTTCATTCTATTAATATGATTCACTTTTGTAACTAGCCTATACGATCAAAGACAAAAAAAACTTCTAAAACATGAGGTCAGAATTTATTTAAAAAGATTAATTTCCTTCTCATTATTTTCTGTAAACTGTGAAATTCTATTATACATATATTCCGATTACAGTTGGTGCTAAAGAATTTGTAGCAAATGTCAGTTATAAGCTGCAGGCTGTTTTTCTTTTTTTCAAATTTTTTAGTTCTCTAAGAATAGGCCTACCTGTTATTACTCTGAAAGTCCTCAGGTTTTCTCCCATTTTTAAAAAGCATTACTACGGCAGTAGACACTTTTCATCTTTTTAAATCTAGAAACTTCACAGCTTTAGAAAAAGTACATCCGACCTTACTTAAAAACAAAAGTTATCATACTGAAGGGCGTACTTGTTTTAGATTTTCGCCCTATTAGTCATCCTTGTAATTTCAGTTGCGGCCCTAATCCCAGCTCAGGATTAATCCAGGGTAATTAGTAACAGCTGCAATACATCTAAGCTATTATGGCCAGGGTACTGCTAGTTACAGCTTCGGGATTAACTTTGATAAGCTAGTTTTTTAACTCATCTAAGGTGAATCGTTTTCTAGGATTTACTTGGCTCTCGAGAAGCTGCCATCTATAATATCATTATTTGAAGAAGACAGCGAATTGTTGAAAAGAAGTCTTGGAACTCGATTATCAGATGGTGTCGCTGAAACTGAGAAGCTCAAGGAACTAGTGGAAAGTACCGTTGACTTGAATAGAGCATCCGAGGGTGACTTTATTATCAGACCTGACTTTGATGAAGAATTGGAAGGTAGTTTGTTGGTATAAAGCTTATAACTACTCTAAAGCCTACATTTTTTTTTACTGATAAAATTTTGGGAAAAAGTTTAATTTGGAGCAGGGTGAGGGATCTTAAAAAAGTTCTGAAAATAGGAATATACCTAAAATACAAGAAATAGTAGGAATATTGTAGGAATCTTTTGATTAGAGTAAGGGGCTGGTGCGGGCGTGAATTTTTTGCTTACATACCTGTTCATACCGCCATTCTATTTTTTCAGTTATAATTCTCCAGATTTCCATATCAATATCCTTTCTCGTATAGTTACTAAGGTATAAAATACTGAATATTAATTTTTTTGTTATTATCAAATTAATCATTAATGAAATTAAAAAAGAAATATAGTTTCGCTTATAGCTTAAAAACTGTATATTATCAAACATAATTACTAAGTTTCGATAGTGACATTATTTATTAGTTATTTTAAAAATCAAAGAGTTTATCATTTGGTGAACAATTTCAAAACTGTAAGACAGATTGCCAAAGATCATCCTTGTCAGCCATACACTTAGGGTCAAAGGAAAAGAGGTCGTTCCCAAATGGGGTGAGAACTGCCGTGGAGGGTTTAAAGAGGGAGGCTTTGATTAGATTGGTATGGAGGAAGAGTGTGTGTAGCTCACTTGGTCTCAGTAGCAGTAGTGGTAATATTAAGTTTCAATAATTAAATTAGTTTTTGATTAATTGTAAATCTAATTAAATATTAATGACATCAGTCTTTGAAATTTGTCTTTTTCGGCCAACTATCTAGGGCCAAATGAAAAGTAAATCGTCACCGAGTGGGAGGAATTTTGTTTGAAGGGGTTCAAGGGAAATTAGAACTTCTTGGGAGGGTGCAGGGGGTGGCTTTGAATAGATTGGGAGGAGGAACGTGCGCAGCTGGGTTGGCTTCTGGTGGCTTGGTTCTGCGTTGGGTTGTTAGTAGTAGTAGTAATCTATAAAAATAGCCTAATATTAGTTTTCATGTAGCCTATTTATTGTCATAATCTGAGTGCAGCACTTATGCAGAGGTGTGGCCGTGGGATTCTCGATAAGAGAGGTTTTCAAAATTGAGAAAGCTGAATTTTTCCGCTAAGAAGCCAAATTAGTACAAAACAGAGAAACTAGTGCAAAGAATAGTTTACCTGAACAGGACATCGTAGCGTATCTTTGGTATGAGTTTGACTTTCATGAACAAATGGAAGGTAATAACTTCAGTGACTGCGCTGTAACTTTCAACACAATATTGCTTATATCAAAGGTTGGATGGGCTGCAAAATGCATTAATTCTTGTGCATAGATTACAACTTCCAGAATATTTTTATATCACTTGGGTAGCAGCATTGCTGTTACATTAAATAACAAGCTTGCACAATTTAGTAAAATAGGCTGCTCAAGTGTTTTTGCAAGTTAGGCGCAACTAGCTCCAAAATAAATAAATACTAGAAAAGACAGTCACACACATAGAGATGAATTCAAGCAATCATAACAATGTCTATGGGGAATCACAATTGAGTCTTACTGTATAATGAGATTATATCCAGACTATATCCAACAGAGGTGTTCACAATATGAACTCTCAATCAAGACTGATCATAACAATGCATATCAGAATTGAAGTGACCTAGTTGACAAAAGGAACGAAGAGACTTCTTGTGTTTATGTCTAAGGGACTGGCAACCATATTTTATATTCTTGTTAATTTTTTTTCGTTTTAAGTTTAACCTTATTATTCGTTTTAGTCTATCTTTGTTATAGGTTTCATCTATTCACCTATTTGTTTTAGGATTCATCTATTTATTTATGTTCTTTATAAGTTTATCAAGGACATAACGAAAAATTAACCCTCTTCATCAAACTTCGTCTCTTGGGAATTCACTTCTTCTCAGATTTTTCTTATATATATATATATATATATATATATATTTACGTATATATATATATATATGCAAAGATATTTGATTCAGTTGGGCAAATGAAAAGTGCGTCCAGGGAAATAGATAAGAAAATACAAATAAATAGATCTTTAAATAGTTTTGTCAGCAGTATTAATAATAATAAGAGTAAGTACTATTTTGTTATTTTCTTTTTCAAGGGCTTAACAATTTGAAATCTAGACTTATGGATCTTTAAAAACTTCGATTTAATATTCGATTCATTAAATGTTTATTCAGGTTTAGATATATAGAAATAATCAACATTTGTTCCGAAAATATTTAAAATATTAATTAAATAATGATAGATAATTCAAGGCCTATTGATTAATTGTTTTCCGATGTTGATATCTGGAATTGAGGGTGAGTTTAAATTTGAAGAAATAAATAAGGTATATCCAAGAAAAGTGTGCCAGTTAAATAATAAACATTAAAATTGGCTTATTGATGTTTTTCTCTCAGAGCTCCACAATTCAATATCAGAAATTGAGGATGGTATGCAAAAGGCCCTTCAAAAGACAGCCCGTGACCTTGCACTTGAGGCTGGAAAAACAATTAAGCTAGAAGATGCACCTCAGCATGGTAAGTTAATCTACGCTAAACTTCATAATAACATCGTAAGTTAAACTTCATGGTAACATGGTAAACATGGTAAGCTAAACTTCATGGTAATATGGTAAACATGGTAAGTTAAACTTCAGGTATGTTTTTCAGGACTGAAAGTTAACACGACAGAAACAAATTTCATAGGCAAACAGCTGAATCTATGGACTGAACTATAAACAACTGAACTAGATAAACAACTGAGTCTATTAACAGTACTAGGCAAACAGCTGAATCTATTCTGGGGCGGAGGCAACCTTTTGGATGAACAGAATTAGATAAACTTCCGCAAAGTATAGGTGGGTTGCTCGTTGAATATCATAAATTATGTATATAATCGCAAAAATATCAGGACTTTAGGGACAGGTCTCCTCCTCCCCTGCTGGGATCTTGAAATATGTTGCTGGAATGCTTGTGAAAATTATAGCAGTCTCCGCAATAATTAAGACACTCTGGGTTAGGACTATGATTTGAATGGCGTAGGGCTAGTTTTGAAAACTCAAGGAATCTAATGAAAGTGAATGCTTATTATGTATTTTTGAATAATAAATCCTTTTCTTGGACAGCGAAAAAACAATAAAAAATACTGGATATTTCGATCACATATACAATGACCCTTTCGATCACATATACAATTATCCCTATTTAAACTGTTATTTATCGTGAACATTTATTATTGTTATTTTTTTACAATTTCATTTATTATTATTCTTATTGTTATTTACATTATTATTATTATATTATTATGTGGTTGTTATTATCTTTACATTATTATTATTATTTACTATATTATTTATTAATAATAATAATGTAGAATATTACTACAATATTATTGTCAATTTGATGAGTTAAATTAGTGATGTTCTAATTTTATTTTTGGGCCAGCCATGAATGCCAGGCAATGCGGGAATTTGTTTTAGGGGTAAAGAATACAACTTAGAGGTAACTTAGGGCAAAACTCCACAGCCTATAGGTAGATTTTCCAGAGATGTCGAGATTTCTGGCAGAATTCCGAGATTCTGGTGAAATTTGCGGTTGTTTAACAAAAATTGGGAGAAGCGTTTGCGACATTGTCTTAAGAAGAGCTTGCAAGGGTCCTATAAGTTAGAACTCAACGTATGAAAAAATTTCCCTCGCAATTCACTTAATTGTACAACCAAAGTTGAGCTAAAAGAGTTTCCTAAAGGCCTACCTTAACAAGTACTTGATAATTCGGGATTTCCTCATCAATATGGTTATTGAATGGATCTTATACAGGGAGAGACGGGTCTAAAAAATACATCACTGTAATGTTCTCGTGACGCATCATTATAATACTTCTAAGCATTTGAAATATATAATTACTATAATGTTCTTTGTGATGCATCATTATAGTTCAAGTTCAAGTTCAATATGGGTTTTAATTAAAAAAAATATATATAAAATACACTTAACTCAATTCCTTGTGCATTGATGCACGTTTGGGCCCGTACTAATTGAACACTCTAAATACAGCGTGGCTTCGTGTCCTCTCCAATTTCCACCCCAAACCACCATCAAATAACAATAAATTTAGCACAACTTCTCCTCCGCTCACATCCCTTGAAGTATCAAACTAAAATATAATAAATAATAATAATATCAAAAAATTCTAAACATAATAATAATAAAATAAATCTAGTAAATAAATTTTTAATCTTTTAGATATTTTTTTGCATTCTTTTTAAAGGAGCCGAGAGATCTATATGACTTCAGCTCTTGCGGAAGTGCATTTCACTCTAGCACACGCAATTCTAGGAGAAAATTCCGACCTAGCTGTCGGTGTCGGGGGTATATAAATGTCTGATGAAGATCGTGTATTTAAACTATGGATTTGTGATGCTAGTGTAAATAAGCCTTTAAATGGTGATGGGAGTGTTCCTGAAAAATATTTAAAACAAAAAACGGTGCAAGATAGTCTGTAAAGTGATGCCATTGATAGTCTGTTCGGTGCTGGGCCTAAAATTTGAAGTGCTTTGTTGTGAAGTGGGTTTAGTCTCTGTAAATTTGTCTTGAAATTAGATTGCCAAACTGTAGAACAATATTGAATGTGAGGCTTGATAACTGCATTTTAAATCAGGATCAGTATTTTTTTTAGGGAAATGGTGACTGAGTTTTCTCAATATTCCAAGGTTCCTTGAAAGCTTCGTCTCGACACTTGCTATGTGGGGTCTGAACGAGAGGTTTTCGTCGATTAAAACCCCCTAGGTATCGAACGTGTCCTTTTTCTGGTCTTTTGATAAGTCCACGAGAGGTTTCAATACCAATCACATCAGGAGCCAGCGAATCTGTACGTGAAAAAAATAAAACACTCGATTTGTCAATGTTGATGACTAGACGATTTGCGTCCATCCACAGGTATGTTTCTTCAAGAATGTCTTGTAGCTTCGTTTTGAGAGACTTGATGTTCCAATCTGAGCTTGCCATAAGTGAGTCATCCGCAAATGCCGTTAGTTCGTCCTCGGCTTCTACTATAGACCCCGGCGTCGTTTGTGGGTGACATAGTTTGCAGCAATAATGGCTATGACTTGCAGGAGTCAGTACTTGCTGAAGATCATTTATAATACATCAATTCATCTGAAAAATATAACACTTGATCATGTGCTCTTTAAAAGAGCTTGAAACAGGAACGGTAGGTTTTGAAATGAATATTTTGATATAAAATGAATATATAGAAATTTTGGGTGGCCTTTTGTTGCTGTGAGTTTTAGTGGATTTTGACAGCTCCGAATTCCGAAGAGAGGGCCAGAGAGATCTGTCGTTATTTTTGTGCCTCTTTGGTACAAGCTCGAGACATTTCTCTTCTTTTAGATAATTTCTATCGTGTTAGTTAGTAAGTTTGAACATATTAAATCTTAATTTTTATATCTTAAATACGATAGTGTGTGACTATATAAAAGTATTCTGTCTGTATGAATTGATGAGTGCTATTGGGACTGTTTAGGGGCTACTTTTTTTTAGTGTTGCTTCAATTCACCGCTGCATATATTGTGTATTTTTTATATTTTGAATTAAATACCATCTGAGATTGTGAATGTATTTTCCCTATGTGAATTGATGTGGGCTATTAATGGGCTACTTTCTTTAATTTGGTTTAACTCAATGCTTTCAGGTTGAAAGACAAATCACTATAATTTCTGCTGGAAAGTAATATCTCATGTCTGTCAACGATTCACAAACGTCGATGTCGTGTGGAGTGAGGGCATGGTAATGGAGTCCCCTCCTCCCAACTGTGTTTATGTGTATGGTAATTAAAGAATTAGCAAATTTAGCACTGTTTTTTCTTATAGGCTATTGCTACCGCGTGACTATGAAAGAGGAGAAAGGACTTCGCAATAATCCTAATTATACAACTCTGGATGTTACTAAGGGTGGAGTTCGATTTCGAAATGCCAATTTAACAGACCTGAATTCTCAGTTTAAAGAAAAGAAGAAAGACTATGAAGAAAATCAAAAGAGAATTGTCGACGAAATTGTTACAATCACAGGTTTGGTTTCCTTACTTAAAACAGAGATATAATAAAATATATGTAATACATTACAAATAATCTTTTTTTTCTTATGTATATCTTTTCCGTAAAGTAGGTTCATTTAGAAGTCCAATTCTGTATTGGATGTTGAGCCTCAGTTCGAGCGATGAAACCCATGCTAATGTGTGGGAAGCATTCGGTCGCTTTATTTTCAGAGCAGAATAATAATAATAATAACTTTTTTAGCGGGTGAAATTATGTTTGAAATAAAAAAAAAAATGTATAAAACAAAAAATTTTAAAACCGAATCTTTTTCATTTGCTTTGGTTGCCGACTGGTGCCGTTTTTCCTGGTTAAAGTTTTCGATTCACTTCTGTTCACTCCAATTCGATTCTCTTCGATTCACTTCTGTTCACTCCAATTCTATTCTATTCTATTAACATCTGTTCACTCCAATTCGATTCACTTCTGTTCACTCCACTTCGACTTTTCTCGATTCATTTCTTGCACCCCAATTCGATTCATTTCTGTTCACTCCACTTCGACTCTCTTCGATTCATTTCTTGCACCCCAATTCGATTCATTTCTTTTCACTCCACTTCGACTCTCCTCGATTCACTTCTGTTCACTCCAATTAAAGTTAAAAAACTATGTCTCTGATCAGTGAAATACGATAACTAACTAACACAATTAATGTTTTTGTGTCTTCTAGGACTCTTTTTTTTATATATATTTTATACACATTAGAAGTATCCGTAATTCTCATTAAAGTTATCCTATAGACTCTGAATGTTATTAGTTTTTATTGAGCCACTAGTGACCCTGCAAAAATGGTTCTAGTGAGAATTTCTAAGAAATTGTTGAGCAAAACTTGAACTACATGTCGAAAAGCATTGTGTCCCAGTGCAAAGAGACTCTAAATGCCTTCGGTGATATGTTAAAGGACATATCTATGTGCACCTATGGTTAACATCGTTTTGTAATAATGAAATACACCTCTTTTACATTTAAGGTAGCTAAAACTTATTGATATCGGAAGCTATATCTACAGTGTTCAAAATAAGTAAAGGCTTCCTGTTTATGCCATGGTAGAAATGTGCTATTGGTTCTTTTCTAGATATAAATTCTAAGAAGTCTTTATTCCAAGATTTTCTTGAAAAGGTTAGTAAATTTTGCTCTGACTTCTGCCTGTTGGAGTCTACGTGGTGATGTTACTTAATAATTTTGTATAATGCGCCATCTCGCGTAAGAAGTTATCTTTGGCGCTGTCTGATTGTCATATACGTAGCAATCGCGAGGCTGGTTTGCCAGGTGCTTGTATTTGAGATGCCATGAGTCAGATCCTGGCATTTGACACTTTTTTCTTTAATTTTTGAATTTTCTGTTGGCTTTTGACAGGGTTTTCTAATCCCGTATGTGTAGATAATAAGAATAACGAATTTACATATTTTGTTGGAGCCAAAAAAGGCTGTTAGACTTACTTCTACACCAGGCCTAGGGATTAATATTTTGTAATTTAAAATATACGGACCCACCAGTGGCTATTTGTTTTTTTTTTTTTTTTTTTTTTTTTTTAAGAATGTTTGAACAACAAAAATTTTTAAATGGAAAAAAAAGGTTATAAAACGACCAACCCAAATGATGGTTATTTTTCGACCCGGAACTATTGATTGGTTGAAAATCATACTCGCTTGGCTTCGTCTTTTTCTTAATATTTTTATGGTTTTCGTTTTTTGACGTACCTCATGTATACTGTTTTGGGTCCTGACCGTATTTACAAAGAATCAGTGTGGAGTACTAGTGTTAAATACATTGTGGAATAGACTAGATTTGTATTGCAATCTCTACTAGGCTTTTGATATCTTTTTTACTTTTAATGTTCTCATTTTTATTTGTTGACTTTAGCTGGCTATTTTGAACCACTTATGCTGCTAAATGACGTTATTGCTGAAATTGACACCCCAATTGTTTCAGGCCTTATTTACAAATAATCAGTGTGGAATATATGTTAGTCTACATTTGTATTTGGCATCTCTACCAGCCCTTTGTCGTCTTTTATAATTTTTAATCTTCTCATGTTTCTTTTTTTTGAGCTGGCTATTTTGAGCCACTTATTCTGCTTAATGACGTTACTGCTGAAATTGACACCCTTCTGTCATTGGCAACCTTGGCACTCAACGCAGTGATTCCATGGGTTCGTCCCACATTGCTGCCAATTGGTACTGGAATTTTGAAAATTGCTGAAGCTCGACATCCTTGCCTGGAAGCAACGGGAGTTTGTGATGTTATCCCAAACGATGCGTCATTTTCTCAAGGTAGCAGATTTCTTCCTCCCTCCCCCCCCTTCTTTTTCATCTCTATCTCTTAGAGAAGCATAATTTTTGTTGTCTAAAAAAAGTCATAGCCTATCCGAAAACTCAGTTTGGATAAGGCTCTTCAAATTCATATCCATTTTGATGGTAAGTCTATTAATGGTGGTAAAATGTTCTTACAGTATTTAAAAACTGTCTTAGAAATGTAGTGTGGTGTACTCACTATGATAAGGAAATATCTTAAATAATGATAGTATGTGTTATGGTGATAGATATATTTCTTATTCTTGAATTGGTTGTCACGATCAGTTGTTGTTTTCAGAGATTCATAGTGTATTTCTTAGGTAGATTTGATGCTCTTTTTTTAATTTTTTTTCCACATTCAGAACTTTTTTTTTAAAAAATTTAAAACACGGAGATAATGTCCAATTACCGAAATGAGCACCAGAATCTGGTTTTGGATGGTTTTTTTTTTATACTTTCTAAACTAGATTCACAAATTATTTCTCAAGTAGAAAACAGTGAAGTCAGTAAATGAATAAAATCCGGTAAAATCAAAAGAAAACAAACTTCAACCAAAAACCTATTTGCGATCTGTTTGCGCACTAAAGTCCAACCCGTAAGGGAGGTCCAACAACTCCGTTTGGTGTCACAAGGGCCAATTTTTAATGAATGAATAGATAATATTTTCCGTTTTTTAAACGAAAAATTTACAAACGGAGTCATAATTAACAAAAAATAAGGAAAAGAAACCCTGGGGGCTAATCAAGACTATTTTTTTCTAAATATTGCCTGATAAAGCTTTATCGTTGGATATTTTCCCAGATTTTCCTAAAGTATAGGAAAACTTCCTAGCTTCGACCGTTTTTAATTTCAAGAAGTTTTACCTCAAATCTTCACTCTAATTGGTCAATTATGAAATTTACGCCAGGAGATTAGTCACAGACTTTTTAATATATAAAAACATATATCGATTGAACTTTGTTCAATTAGAAAAGGGTAAACCACGGCCCATTTAAGAGCCGGTTATTAAGTTGCAGATTTTAGTTCACGTTAGGATTTTTTGTTTTCATGGATTTTTTAAATCTGACAACTCAGGATTTAGTAGTTACAAACATGTTATTACATATTATATATATATATTATTATATACACGTTATTATATAGTTATTATACATAAACAAATAGTTACAAAGCCAAAAACACTTCTTTGCGTCTCATTTCATACATCCATCTCTGAAAATTTATTTTTATACCACCAATTCTCTTCAGGCTCATCAAAGTTTAGTGCCATTGGTGGGGGAGACAGTAGAGATAGACACTTCAAAAGGCTTTTGGGGCGTAATATCCTGCGGAGGGGAAACTGTCAACGCACAAAGAAATTCCATTTCCCAGCCCTTATTTGTCATTTTTTTCACCAATTTTTTAATTTCTTCAAACAGTAGGTCATGTATTAAATCATTATTTTAGCATTTGTCCATTTTGTAGCCTTCACATTCAAAGACAAAATTTTTAAAAATTTTTTTTTTGGTTTTGCTTTTACGTCCTCTTTTTTTTTTTTGCCATTGGGGCATAAAAAAAATGTTTTTTGTTGGTATAGCTTAGACGTCATCTTGTTTTCTTGTTTCTTGTTTGTTCGAGTGGTGAATAAAATAAAATAGTGTTCTGGGTAGCGCTGATTTGTCCTAGTTTTTTCTATGTTCTTTTTTGATCATGTGGGTAACACTGTTGACAAAACTGACACATCTAATTTTTTTTATAAACAAATATATTAGGTTGTAGCGCTGATACGTCCTCTTTTTTTCTTTTTTCTTTTTTTTTGCCAGTGGGGCAGAAAATAAAATTTTAGTTTTGGTAGCGCTGATACGTCCTCTTTTTACTATGCTATGTCATTTATTATACCATAGATTATGCCATTTACTGTGCCATACGTGTTGTTATGGTTGTTATTAGTTCTTATCTAAAATAGAATAACAAGGTACTTTCTTTGGAATTGTGTGCCCCCTTTCCCTTCAAAGTGCAATAGAAAAATTTTATTTCGCAAAGCTGAACCTTTCATAATTTGATCTGACAGCTGTTTAAGAATTTGTGTTCTCGCGAGAATTATTGTTGATACACAAATGTCGATAATCAAATCTTGTTTCGCGATTTTGATCAGCATTATTGATCAGCAATGTGGTCGCCAGAAAAAGCCTTTAGTTAAGTGAAGATATGGATAGATAATTCAATTGGTGAGATTTGTGGGACTGTGTCTAGAGCACTTCCAAGAGGTTTTTTTGAGGGGTAATCTGCAGTATGTGTCTCTGTCTGGTATAACTAATGAAAGATTTAAATCACAAAACAGAGAAGAAAGTCTTGAAAAAATAACAGAAAGGCCAAAAGGAAGGAAAAGGAAACAAAAACACGAATATTTAATTTAAATTAATTTAATGAAATTAAACTTCGAGCTTATTAAATTAAATTTATTTAATGGAAACAAAAAAAGGATTAAGCAATAACAAAGGAAAGGGTTCTTAGTTTACGATGTGTTTTTAAAGAAATTGGACCAGAGATATAATTATTATATGTATATATGTAACCAGAGATATTATATAACCGGTTTGCCAATTTCAAAAAGACCTCACGTAAGATGGATATTTTTCAAAAGCCCCTTCACAGTGGATGTGAATAATGTACCAAATAATTTGCAGAGCAACGTGATAGATTTGCAAAGTGATACACACTTAAAATCGCTTTTAGAAAAAAAACAACTTGATGGATTTCTATGGAAGTTTGCCCTCTGAATACTTCAAGGATTTAAAAAGGTTTGCTCAGCAAATAATTACTATATTTGGTAGTACATATATTTTTGAGCAACCTTTTTCAAATCTGAATTATCGGAAAAACAAACACTGCTCTCGGTTATCGGATATACATTTAGACGCGATACTACGCGTCTCTACTACAAAAATGCAAGCTAATATAAAAAAAAACTTGCAAGTGTTGTTTCTGCAACAACAAAAATCTCATTGATTATATTGACTACAATTAATGTCGTAAAAATATGTATTAAGCGTTTTAATTTTAAGCCTAAAATATTTGTATATAAATAGTAGGTATACTCTAATCATTATAGTATACCTAGAATAATACATTACAGCCTAACGGCATGTGACCTATGTGCGGCCCGCGTAATATCTCCACGTAAAATGTTAGGCCTTTTACAACAAAAGGCTGCCGACCGCTATTAATATTATTACTATATATTATATAATTATGACGGTTATCAAAACTGATGATAACCGTCATCAGTTTTACTACTGATGACGGTCACTGTATATGTGACCGAAATATCTGGTATTTTTGTGAGTTTATATACACTGTCTATTAAAAAGGATTTTATCCCTATTTTGAACTTTTATTTTATCGTCATGGTAAGGCAATGTGGTCTCCGAAGTTATCTACATTATTATTATTATTATAATAATATTATTTTTATATTTTATATTAAGATATAATATAAAACACCGTCTCGTTGTTTTTTTTTTACAATTGCTACTTTGTGATTAAACCACGTAATTAGAAAATATTCTAGTTAAATAAGGTACTTTTACTAAAACTCAGTTGTTTATATGTTGTCATTTAAGTACTACTACAACTACCGCTAATAATTCACCGAAGCCACAAGCCGCCTGAGGCCAACACAGCTATGCACACTCCTCCATCCCAGTTTTTCCGCTTTATTCTGCTTATTTTGTTTTTTCGTAGCTCTGTTGCTGTTCATGGGGTGAAAAATCCGTGTATCGGTTTGATTTTATTCTTTTTATTGTTTAGATTCTCTCTTTCTCAACGTTGAGGACAGCTCGTTGTATTCAGGTGAAATATTCGTTAATAATAATAATAATAATGCTTTTATTTTCCCTCAGGATACACTATGAGGAGTACATTCAAAATATATATAAAATATAAAGACGTAATTTACAATTAACATGAGCAAAACTACTGACAAACACAATCATCTATGTCAATTGGTTAACATATTATATTTTTTCAAAAAACGGGAATAAATTTCTATATTCAAGATAATTTTGAGCCTTTTGAACTAAAAGCTCATACTTACTCTTTATTACATCAAGTGGGTCCTTTATTCCATACATATATTTTAAAGAAGTATTACGAGCACTTAGCGGAAAAACTAGTAGAAATTAAAGATATCTAAAATACACAACTTTAATTTGAGATGAAGTAGAAGATGGAAAAGTTTGTCAAAATCACCGCTAGAAAGCTAATCAAAGGTAGAACCGTCGACTGATACAGTCTAGCTAATATATCCCTTCTCATAATGCCCCGCAGATGAACAAGGGAACCGAAAGTCTTTCTTATCTTAATTTCCAGATGGCATATTATTAAAAGAGGTGATAGTCTTTTTAAAAAATAATACAGGACACCTAGGTATATCACCGAGTCCAAAGCATGGAAAATCCAATCATTACCGCAGTCAAGAGGGGGAGAGCCAAGAGGGTCATTTTTCACAAAATACTGGCATTTCGCGAGGTTAATTTCTGGTCCTTTTATGTTCAACTCATTCGCTAAAATCTTAAAACTTTCAATCAACACAGTCTTTGACTGACTAAGTAAAATAATGTCATCAGCATAAGCCAAATAACTAATTTCAACTGCTAAGTAAATCCGAGAGGTTTTTAATGAAGCAAAACAATCTTTTAGACACAAATTGAAAATATACGACGATAATATCCCCCCCCCCCTGTCTAACGCCCCTCCTAACTACTATTTCATCAGCAGAAATTATAGATCCTGAGGCAATGCGAACTTTAATTCCAGAATACCAGGAACGAAAAACATTAACCAGGTTAAGTGGTAAACCATATTTTAGTAAGCTAAGTAGAGCAGATGCATGAGAAAGATTATCGAAAGCTTCTTTAATATCTATTAATAAACAATATAACGGGTCTCCTTTAAGTCATAAAGAATTTCAAATTTGAAAAAAAGTAGTATGTGCGTGATCACAACCCGTACCCCTAGTGAACCTCAATTGATTCGAACCAAAACCAAGCGAAACAAAAAGAGATTTAACACTAAGTTCAAACATCTTACTTAATTGAGAGCCCTTAGTAATAGGCCGAAAAGAATCGCATGTCTGGTACTTGCTTTTTCCATGCTTTGGAACCGGCGTAAATATCCCTGTTTTAAAAGAAGTTGACACTTGCCCAGACAAAAGAATCAGATAAAAAAAACGCAAAAGCATAGCAAAAAATTAAGCCGGGGCAAGTTTTAGATGATTGGGAAAATTTCCATCATGGTCCGGAGCACTTTTATTTTTAAGACTCTTCATAGCTACACTCAGATCATAACTACGAGGAATGATCATAGTCATTCCTCTTTTATTCTTCTTTTAAATATTCTTCTTAAGAAGAATATTTCTAAATATTCATCAGGTGTGCAGGGGCTAAGGTGGGGTTGGGAGGGCAGGGTGGGGAAAGGGGGAGTTGAGTGATGGAGACTGGATTTGTTATTATTATTTTTCTTTTATATTTTTATTTATCTATTATTATTTTTAATTCAGTTATTTATTTATTTATCTTTATATATATATATATATATATATATATATATATATATATATATATATATATATATATATATATATATATATATACATATATAGGTTATTGTTTATTTATTTTTGGTTTACTTATAATAGATTTAGCTAAATAGTTGAGGTTTAGTTAAATAGTTGAGTTAAGAGGTAATTAGTTGCGTGGACTTTCGCGCTGCTGCAAATCCTCATAGGTTTTCTCCAGCGCGTAAGTGTTGTTTAATTTATTTACTTGTTTGCAAATGTGGAATAATAAACTTATGAACTTAACTTTCATTGCTGCTGGCCATAGACCCTGTTGTTCTTTTCAAAGTTAATTCTCTTCTCTGCCATAGCGATTTGTAATTTTCAGAAGATGGAATGTTCCACATCATTACTGGTCCCAACATGGGAGGCAAAAGCACCTATTTACGAACGGTTGGCCTGTGTGTACTATTGGCTCAAATTGGATCATTTGTTCCGTGTGAATCTGCTGAAATTTCACTTCATGACGCCATCTACACAAGGGTGGGAGCTGGTGATATAATGCTCAGAGGAGTCTCCACCTTTTTGGCTGAAATGATCGAAGTTTCTGTTATCTTACAGGTAATCCCTTTAAAGATGTTATTCTAAAATGTACGGTAATTATATAGTAACGGTATAGTAATTCTATTATTATTTTTTATTACTTGTGATTATAGAAGTAATTGGTATTCCATGTTGTCTCTCTAAGAATCAGTATTTCGTTTTGCTTGGAATTTTTTTTTTCTCTTTAAGTCGACTTGTTAGGCTTAACTGTTAGTGATTTTTTTAAAGGGAGTTGTTTTGCAGAAGCAATACCATGTTTCTCGAATTCTAATACGAGCATCTACTATTTATATTTATTTTATTATGTATATTTTTATTATTTTGTATATTTATAACCTAATTTTTAAGTGTGGTAGATTATGAGTTTTGATTCGAAGGTATGTTGGTAACCCTCGCATGTGAATCTTTGTTCAATCATTTGTTTCTTTTTTCATATTTTTTTTGGCCCAGTTGAACGTTGAACGGTCAAGTGGAGCAACCTAAAACTTAATTAGAATTTGAATTTGAGAGACATATAGAAGTCAAGGAAAGATTTTTATACAGGCTCAGAAAATTTCCAGATGAAGGTTGAAACACCCTAATTTATCGAATCCTAAGGCTGGGGGAGGATTCACATCTCCACAGTTAGTTTTGTAGTGATATAGAAAACTCGTTAATAGTTCCGGATGATCACGGTTTTGTGGCCTTTACGCTCACAATGAACGGCACGGCGACGTAAAGCCCTTTGATTCTTGTAATTCGACAATACTTTGAAAAGTTGGCAAAATGTATTTTTGAAAATACAGTGGGGGGGGGGAGAAAATTTACTGTTTTTTTACACTTTCCGCGAAAACATAAAAAAGAATTGCACTGAAAACACAACAAAAATTCATAATCAAAATCCAGGAGGGGAGAGAAAAAATGTAGGCTAGGGGGAAAATCTAGGCGTGTTATTTGTCGTCCTGCAACTCCCTCTAATTAACGGGCCTACTGCGAAGGGAATAGTTACTATTATTATTGAAAGCAATTTTGGTACTTACGTGTTAGGCGACCACACCAAAGAAGTGAAATTAAATATCTACCGAGCCACCTCTGTATATTAAATATTTAATTAAAATATTCTTGCAAAGTAGTTTCTCTCGCTCAGGCTAAGCTGATTATCTCCGTGTGGACAAAGAAAACCAGTTTCATTACAGATCAAGAGCAAAGTGTGGTCGCTATAACACGGAAGTACCGCAATTTTTATTTTTAGCAGAAAGAGGTTGAGTGTGAGAACACGCACACTGCATGGATAGCAGTTATCTCCCATCGTTAGGCTTTGACGGATGAGTACACGACTCTTACCTCAGAATCCATTCTCCCAAAGAGAAAAAACTTTAAAGTAAAGTAAAAAGGGGGTGTTTCAAGATAAGTGGCAGAAAAGTATGAATATATAAAAAATAGTGACAAATGATAGGACTTACAATGTTGTGACACTTCTTTTTAACATAAAGATGTCCGTGAAACGACGAAGGGAGATAAACCTGAATGTATTGCGAATTGTGTATCAAAAATAAAATTTTAAAAAATCAAAGAGTTTGGTAGTAGGGGCAATAGCACTACATCTGCCAGTTTTGTTAGAGCTCTTAGCGCTGGAACCAATGGAAAACCATTTGCAGGCGGCGAGTTTTGGAAAGACATCTTTATATTGCTCTAAAGAAGTAATGACTTTGCAATTTGGTTTGGCCCAACATATAGTAATGATTCAATACAGAATGTTCTGAACCTTTTTCTCAAAATTCATCCCTATAATAGTCAAGTCGCAGTTGGCCTGCAGCCAAAAAGGTAGCCAACCGTAAGACTGCAATTTTGCTATAATTAAACAGAGCTGTATCCATCTACAAAATTATATTTTTAAAATTTCCTATGTAAAACTAATGAATCTAATGATATAAGTATCTTGCTCTTTTGATGAAGTTATAGCTGTAGGCTCGTCGCGAAATTGCATGAACACCAACTTTCAAAATTTGTGTTTCCGCTCAAACAGAGGAGTTGTCAGTAGTTCAGACTTCGGTGTCATAAAAAACAACTTCATCGGCTCCTTAAATTGGAACACAATTAAAACACTAAAAAAGAAAGATGAAAAATTGACATTTCTCTCCTTTTTGAAACTATTATATGGAGGCTCGTCAATAAGAGGATGCAGCCATTCGGACAGGCTCCAGGTCAACGGGTCTAGAATGCATAGATGTATGGCTATTGGTCAATGCTAGTAAAATGTACATTTGAATGGATGCAGATCAATAAGAAGAAATTGCCTTAATATATGGATACACATCAATAAGAGTGAGCTGGACTATTATATGAATGCAGGTCAATAAGAGGGAGCTGGACTATTATATGAATACACATCAATGAGAGGGAGCTGTACTATTATAAGTAGTCTCGTTAAAGAGATTGAGCTTAACTAATATATGCCTGCAGCTCAATTATAGGAAGCTTAATTATTATATGTATGCACTTCAATAAGAGAGAACTGCACTATTATATGAAGGCACAAAAATCTGACGGGGCTGAACTATTATATGAATTCAGATCATTCAGATGGAGTTGAACTATTATATGGATGCACGTCACGAAGAAGAAGCTGACCTATTATATGGATTCACTTCACTCAGAGGGAACTGGACTATTAGATGGATGCACATCTATGAGGCTAAGCTGAACTTTTATATGATTCCGTGATAATAAGAGGGAACTTCACTATTATATGGATGCACGTCAATAAGAGGGATCTGAACTATTATATGGATGCACATCAATAAGGGGGAGCTGCACTATTATATGAATGCAGATCAATAAGAGTGAACTGCACTATTATATGAATGCACATCAATAAGAGGGGGCATCACTATTATATGAATACACATTAATGAGACGGATCTGTACTTTTATATGACTAAACATTAATGATAGGGAGCTCAACTATTATATGAATCAACAATACTCGGATGGAACTTAACTAGTATCTTGATGTACATCAATAAGAGGGAGCTTTACTATTATATGAATGCACGTCAATAAGAGGGTGCAGCACTATTATATGTATGCACATCAACAAGAGGGAGCTGGATTATTATATGTATGCACTACAATAAGAGGGAGCTGGACTATTATAATAATAATCGTCAATGATAGGCATCTGCACTATTATAAGAAGTAACATCAATAGTTTGGAGATGAACTCTTGTATGGCTGCACATCAATAAGGGGAAGCTGATATATTATATGTATGCACGTTAAAGAGAGGGTGATGTACAAATATGAATGCACATCAATAAGAGGGAGCTGCACTATTGAATGAATGCACTTCAATGGGAGGGAACTGTACTATTATATGAATACATATCAATGAGACGGAGCTGCAATATTGTATGAATGCACGTCAATGATAAGAAGCTGCACTATTATATGTCAGAAGCAAATACTACCCAAGACTCATCAAAATTACATGTGAAGGTTTCCCAGATCGGCGCAAATATAAAAATTCCTAGAGAGACTATGAAACATTACCTAATTCATAAGAATATGAAATACAAATTGCTCAGACTTCGTTCTTTTTTTGTTCTTTTTAATTCTTTTCGTTCTTTTTCTTATTATGAAGATGGAGTTTCTTGGATTTACCCTATCTTTTTAGGTTTTTCTTTACTTAGTTGGCTAAACAAACTAAGTTCATGTTATACAATGGTGAACTGTCTCACCTGGTTAAAAGCTGAGTCGTGCAAGGAGTTTTAGTCTTTATAAATGGAGGACCGGATAGGGAATTAAAATATCATCTCTCTCTTGGTTGGCAGTAATTACTAATCATTTTCGTAGCAAGTTGAATTTTCTACAGGTTTCATTTTCAGGGAGCTGGGATTTTATGGACTGGCCTCACAGGGGCTAATATTCTAAGACGAGGTACCCTAAAATCATGGCTCACTAGTCAGGAATGCTAATATTCTTTAATATAGTTGTAAAACTTTGAACAAATACTTCATTTTCTAAAATCCCAAAAGCCCACATTTAATTCAATCGATTGGTAAATAGTGGTCAGGTTGTCAATTGGACTTGTTTTCATCGTTTAATTATTTTTTTTTTTATTTTTTGTTTTTAGTTTTTTTCCAGTTCTTTATTCTGCATTAGCTAAGCTTGACGGTTATAAAAAATATTATAGGTTATACCGATTGGTATAACCCTAAAAATGTTATTATTTTCAGTCGTAAATAAATAGGATGATACATCACCTATTTATAATGTATGTATAATTATTTTGAACCTATTCCTTGTCATAAATCAATTCCCGTATTGTAGGAAATAAACAAGTGTCCTTAAATAAAATCATCAAACTTTTAAAATCAAGTAAATTAAATCTAAATTTTACAAGTGTTTTGTTCAGTACCTTACCAATCCCTTTTTTAATGTAAAGAATCCTTTAATTTTCGCCAAGTTAGTTGAATTCTGATATTTTGGAAGTACGTTTACTTTGAATCCAATATTTTTTGGAATGTTTTAATAAGAAATAAAATCATAAGAATAAAATTAGGAAGTTGAAATAATAGTTTTCCAATTTTAATAAATGCACTTTGTATTATTTTTTTCTTTAGACCAGGGAACTTCGTATCGAAGGAGTTGTCGTAGAAACTTTGAAAAGGGCTCATTCGATTGGAAATTGGAGTGGCTTGTGCCCTTTTTAATAGTTGAGAGTGATTGGAAGGCAAATAACAATCTGTCCACGACCCCTACGTCCCCAAAAACATGCCCACCAAATTTTGAGATCCTTTTGTTCAGCGTATTTGATTTCCATTGGGAAAATGTTTTTGAGGAGGACACTCCCCCACAATCCTCAGGGCAAGGGTTGTAAGTTATGCTCTAGGGGCATATAAGATTTTATAGAAAGCGTTGTCGTAGAAACTTCAACAAGAGATCATCCGGTTGGAAGTTCTTTGGGTCAACGGCCTTTTTAATAGTCGTAAGATTTGGGTCTTAGACTAACCCCCCCTCTTATAACTCCCATGATCAAAAACGAGGCCGGTCCAAAAGTCTAGACAGAAATTGTGTTCACCAGAGTGTATAGGTCTGGAAAGCATGCCTGTTTTGATGGAAACCCCTCCACAGCTCTCAATGAAAGGGGTATAAGTTATGACTTGTGGTCATATAAGGTTTTTATAGAAATTGTTGTTGTAGAAACTTCAAACTGGGCTCTTTCGATTTGAAATTAAAATTGATAGTGCCCTGTTTAATATTCGAAAGTAATTGGAGGGCACCTAACACCCCGGCCACGCCCACCATTTCCCCAAACACATCCAATCAAAATTTTGAGATAGCCAGGTTGTTCAATATAGTTGAAAGTTTGGGAAATGATATCCTTAAGCAGGAAACTCCCCCCTCCCAGTGTTTAGAGCCAGGGGGATAAGTTATGCCCTGGGGTCATATAAGGTTTTCAGAGAAAGCTTTGTCGTAGAATCTTAAAAAAGTGCTAATATTATTTTACATTAACTGGGCTAGTGCTCTTTTTAATAATTGAAAGTGATTAGATGGCACCTCCCCCCCCTCTCACGCCCCCCAGTTCCCCCAACACAGCCACTCACAATGTTGAGTTAGCCAGGTTGTTCAACGGCGTTGTCATTTTTATCACGTATATCTAGAAGTCGGAAACCCCCCCCCTCGCCCGCCCTCCGTGCACTGGGTGTCAGTGATGCCCTGGGGTCCTATTAGGTTGTCTAGAAACTGTTTTCGTCCTAATTTCAAAATGTGCTTAGTCGATTGGAAATCGAAATGGCTAGTGCCCTTTTTAATCGTCGAACGTCATTGGAGGGCAACTCACCCCCTGCTCACGCCCACCATTTTCCCAAACACACACAATCAAAATCTTGAGTTAGCCATTTTTTCAACTTAGTTGAAGATTCTGGAAATTAGGTCTTTGAGGATGACAACCCCCCCCCCAACAACCCTCAGGGCAAGTGTTGTACGTTATGACATTGGGGCATATGAAGTTTTATAGAAGGAGGATTTGTCGTAGAAACTTCAAAAATGGTTCATTGAATTTGAAAATCAAAGGGCTAGTGCTCTTTTTAACAGTCGAAAGTGATTGTAGTACAACTAAACCCCCTCTCCCGTCCACCTTTTCCCCAAACACATCCAATCAAAATTTTGAGATAGCCATTTTGTTCAATATAGTTGAAAGTTTTGGAAATGATATCCTTAAGCAGGAAACTCCCCCTCCCATTGAGTCGAGCCCTGGGTATAAGTTATGCACTGGGGTCAGCTAAGTGTTTAATGTAAAGATTTTTCGAATTCACTTAAAAAAGGTATCATTTGATTTGAAATTCAAAGGGCTCGTGCTCTTTCTAATAATCTAAAGTTATTAGAGGGCAACTAACCCCCCTATCACGCCCACCATGTCCCCCCACCCCTCACCGCAAATTTTTGAGTTTGACCGTTGTTTCAACGGATTGTAATGTTTGAGACCTTTGATCTATCATGCTGAACCTCCCCCCCCTCTACCGACCGCCGGGCCCGGGGGGTAAGGTATGCCAGGGGGGCCTATAAGGTGGTATAGAAAATGGTGGAGAAAGTTCAAAAATGGCTTATTCTATTGGAACTTCAAAGGGCTAGTTACCTTTTTAATAGTAGAAAGTGATTATAGGGCAACTAATCCCCCTCCCACGCCCGCCATTTTCCCACAAACAAACAAACAAAATTTTGAGTTAGCCTTTTTTTACAAATTATGTGAAGGTTCTGGTAATTTTGTATTTTAGGTTTACAACCCCCCCCCCAACAACCCTCAGGGCAAGTGTTGTACGTTATGCCATTGGGGCATATGAAGTTTTATAGCCGGAGTTGTCGTAGAAACTTCAAAAATGGTTCATTCGATTGGAAAATCAAAGGGCTAGTGCTCTTTTTAACAGTCGAAAGTGATTGAATTACAACTAACCCCCCCTCTCCCGCCCCCCTGGTCCCCACACACAACCATTAACAATGGTTTGATATTCCTTTTGTTCAAATTTGTTTTAATTTTTAGAACTTACATATATCAGGATGACACCCCCCCCCCCACAGCCCTCAGTGCAAGGGTTGTAAGTTATGCCCTGGGGCCATATAAGGTTTTATAGAAAATGTTGTAGTAGAAACTTCAAAAAGGGCTTATTCGATTGGAAATTGAAATGGCTAATGCCCTTTTTAATAGTTCAAAGTCATTGGAGGGCAACTAACCCCCTTCTCACGCCCACCATTTTCCCAAACACACACAATCAAAATTTTGAGTTATACATTTTTTCAACTTAGTTGAAGGTTCTGGAAATAAGGTCTTTGAGGACGACAACCCCCCCACAGCCCTCAGGGCAAGTGTTGTACGTTATGCCAGGGGGGCATATGAAGTTTTTATAGAAGGAGTTGTCGTAGAAACTTCAAAAACGGTTCATTCGATTGGAAACTGAAAGGGCTAGAGTTCTTTTTCACAGTAGGAAGTGTTTGTATAACACCTCCCCCCCAACACACGTCCACCAGGACCCCCACAAACACCAAACAAATATATTATTCATAAATTTTTTTAAACTTCTGTTTACAATTATGGCCAGTAGGTATTTTAAGATGACACCCCCCCCCCCACCCCCTGGAGGGCCCGTGGTGTAAGGTTTGCCCGGGGGTCCTGTATGGTTTTTTGAGAAATTCTTTTCGTAGAAATTTCAAAAAGAGCTCATTTGATTGGAAATTGAAAAGGCTAGTGCCCTTTTAATAGTCGAAAGTGAATGGAGATCAACTAACCCCCGACTCATGCCCATCATTTCCCCATACACATTCAATCAATGTTTTGAGATAGCCATTTTGTTCAACATATTTGAAAGTTCTGGAAATTATGTAATTAAGGATGACAAACCCCCGAGAACCCCCAGGGAACTTGTTGTAAGTTATGCCCTGGGGGACTAACAGGTTTTTATAGATAGCATTGTCGTTGACACTTCAAAAGGGGCTCATTATATTGCAAATGGAGAGTTATAGTAGTGCCCTTTTTAATAGTCGAAAGTGATTGAAGTATAACTATCCCCCGTCTCACACTCACCAGGTCCCCAAACACATCCAATCAAAATTTTCAGAGAGAGATTTTGTTCAACGTAGTTGAAAGTTCTGTAAATTAGGTCTTTGAGGATGACACTCCTCCCAGAGCCCTCAGAGCTAAGGTTGTAAGTTATGTCCTGGAGGTCTATAAGATTTTGTTGAAAACTTTGTCATAGAAACTTTTAAAAAGGGCTCATTTGATTGGGAATTCAAAGGCCTAGTGCCCTTTTAAATAGTCGAAAGTGATTGGAGGGCAGCTATCCCCCCTCTCACTTCCACCCGATCCCCCAACATATCCAATGAAAATTTTGAGAGCGATATTTTTTTACCCGTGTTTACCGTTTCAGACCTTTGGCCTGTTAATATTAAAACCCCCCCCCCCACCCACACACACACACAGCCCTCTGGGCAAGGGTTGTACTTTACTGAAAAAAATTCTTTTAAATATTTTCACTTTTATTACTTTAAGAAATCAAAAATTAATTAAGATTTTTAAGGAATAAATATCAGCATTAACTGACAATGCACATTTTTTCAGTAAATTCATATAAAAATTTTTTCAGTAAAGTACAAATTATATTCTGGCTTTTAGAAAGCATAGGGTTTAGAACCCTAATCAGGTTAATTTCTGCTCGTTTTGAGTTTGACTTATTGTAATTTCTGTTTGTTTTTGGGTTTCATTTATTTATTAATACTGATTTGCGGTAGTTGTATGCTTGGTAGATTATTTGATTCTATTTTGTTCATTTTTGGTTTAATTACTTTACTGTTTTTTGAAAATTTATTTTGTGCAAAAAGTTTTTTTTATTAATTTTGCAAAAAAACACGGTTTCCTTCTAAAAACAAGTTATATTTTCATTCTTCTGGTTGCTATTAAAATACTTGGATTAGTTTTATATTGCCATATAATTTCCCACAAAACCTAAACTGTCTACATTCAGTATTTTCTGGTTCCCGAACGATAATCCTCAGATTCCAATTCTAGTTTTCAGTTTATTAAGATATTTCGATGTATTATTATATATTGTATATTCAGATTTATCTTTAGAACTATATTAGCGTAAGTGCATAAGCATAAGTCAGCATAAGTGTCTGGTATACCGCTGTTTTTTGGCCCAGTTTAATTACTAAGCTTGGTACATCAGTTGAAACGTTCCTTCAATCAGTCAAATGGTGACTGAAAGGCAATAGCCTAGATGGTTCTCAATAGCCTAGCCCGGCGACTAGATGGTTCCAGATGAAGCGTAATTGTCCGAAGAAGAGATTTTCTTGGGGATTTCTTGGTTAGGTAATCAAAGGGTGGCTTATGCCTATCTTCTTGTCCTGTTACCTCAATAAGGAGAGGTAACTCTTCAAAATGAGATTAATTGATGCTCTAGTAGAAGAAGGTCATTGCCCCACACTAAACTCTGCATTCAGATATATTAATTGGTCATTGATAGGGTTGTTGTTAGCCTCGATTCTTGGCCCTCTAGAGTGTTCTTAAGTGAGCTCTGATGGATAATAAGATGGTACCTATTCAACAAGATGGTATTATGGTTGAGATGACTAGGGCATGTTCTACGGATGAAGGATGACAGATTGCCAAAGATTGTCCTTTTTGGCTGTCCGTCTAGGGCTAAACGGAAAGCAGGTTGTCCACGATTGGGTGGGATGATATCGTAAAGACAGATTTAAGAGAACTGGGAACTTCCTTGGAGGGTGTAAAGAGAGAGGTTTTGAATACATTGGGGTGGAGAAGTAGTGTGTGTAGCTGCGTTGGCCTCAGGCAGCTAGGTGCAGCGGTGAGTTGTTAGTAGTAGTAATAATTCAGTAACCATGCATCCTGCAGGCTTTTCATTAGATGTTAATTATTATCGAACAATGAACTACGATCAAATTAAAAAAAAAAAAAAAAAAAAAATTCAAACGTTATTAAATCACCACAAGTGCAGAGTTACAAAGCTTTACTTGCTTGAAGAACTCAACGACATTTTACGTCGCAACATCAGCCAACTCATTGAACATACACTTAAGAACTGTTCCTAAGAATATCAGGTTGACAGGTCGCATAGGAAGGCCACAGCAAGAAAACTCCTGAAAATTCCCTGCAAACTGTTATACACTCCTGTGCTAAAATTATCTGAAAAGTGGATGAAAGTGCTATTTTCGGATGGCCCATCAGAATCATAGCTGGACATGTTTTGGATGAATTTGGCTTAAAAAACGGGACAAATGTTGCCTTAGTTCAACGTTTGGAAGATAGTTTAATCACATCAACTCCCCAAAACGATTGCCCATCACACATGGACATTGAATTTTTTCTCTCTTTATTTTCAGGTAGCCAGAAAATGCACCTTTTCCTGGTTCTGAACAATGCTCCCCTCCCCCATAGACAAGTTTCTCGAAAGAGAGCTTTGCCCTTGGACGATTGGCCACATTATATCATCTTTTTTCTCTTTTTTTCCAGGCTGCCACCTCAAATTCTCTAATTCTCGTCGATGAGCTTGGAAGAGGGACGTCTACTTACGACGGTTTTGGTTTGGCATCTGCTATATCCAAGTCAGTATTTCTTCCCTTTTGTTTTATTTTCTAAAGTTCATGCATTGCGAACTGAAATGAATCGGATTGAGGTTTATGGTTTTTATATTTGTTTGTAAAAATAGCACCAGGGGACCGAGCATCCGTCGGTGATAAGAAATACATTTCACCGACTAAGATGAATCTTAATTTTATTTGATTTGCTGCAGAATAAAACCACTAGGGTATTTAACTTCTGGGAGTTTGTGAGGTCATTTATATGATTTTTTTTTAAGTTAAGGCACTAAACAAATTTTCGTGACGTATCTAGGTCGTTTTATCACACCGAAAACGAACAATTATCTTATTACGAATAATCTTCTTAAACGAATAATAATTGTATATGATATATACAATTGTTATAATACAAAAGAATGAAAAAATAATGAGGTCCCAGGTGCCTATAGCGTGGTAAATGAGTTTTTCAAATATGATTGTTGTGAAGTTAGGTATAAATTACGGGAGATTATGAAAATAATGTTTGAAAAGGAGAAATACCTAGCGATTTTTATTAAAACTTTCATTAAACCCGTGTATAAGAAAAGTGATAAGAGTGAGTGTTGTAATTATTGAGGCAATAGTCTGCTTTCTGTAGGAAGCAGTTTCTGTTGGGATCCTTTTAGTACTGCCTCTAAATCCCCCTCGCAAAATAGATTTTCCTTCACTTCCAAATTGTTGCAAATAGTTTTCTGTTTTCATTATTTTTTGTATCATATCCTGTAACTTATTAAAGGTTTAGCACATTCTCAAAATGTTTTGACCAAATTTTCTATGTTAGATTAATAATGGAGATGATTAATAGTGCCTGATGATTAATAGTGCCTGATGATTAATAGTGCCTGATGATTAATTAGATTAATAATGCCTGAGTCATCAGATGCCTTTAGTCTTCTGTCATTTAGTCTTTAGTCAAGATGATTAATGACTCAGGTCATCAGATGAGCCTGAGTCATCAGATTAATTTAGTAGTATGTATTTTATTAGTTAGTAAATATTATAAATTAAATAAATAATGAATGATTCATCAGATAACTTTAGTATATTTTAATTAAGTCTTTAGTAAATAGTCAAGATGATAAATTATATGAATAATTACTGAGTCATAATATTCGTGTTGTTTTGTTTCGTGTAGTGTTTAGTCTTTTGTCAATATGAATAATTAGATTAATAAAATGACAGAGTAATCATATGATTATTATATTTTGAAACTTAGAATATATTAAAAATTATTAAATAGATTAATAATTCCTGAGTCATCAGATGCCTTTAATCTTTTGTCCTTTAGTCTATAGTCAAGATAATTACTTAAATTAATTATGACTGAGTCACCATGTGCTTTAAATCTTTTGTATTTTAGTCTTTAGTCTTTAGTCAAGATAATTACTTAGATTAATAATGCCTGAGTCATCAGGTGCTTTAAATTTTCTGTATTTTGGGCTATAATCTTTAGTCAAGATGATTACTTAAATTAATAATGGCTGAGTCATCGGAGGCCTTTAGTCTTTTGTATTTTAGTCTTTAGTCTCTAGTCAAGATGATTAATTAGATTAATAATGGCTGAGTCATCATGTGCCTTAATTCTTTTGTCATTTAGTCTTTAGTCTTTAGTCAAGATAATTAATTAGATTAATAATGCCTGAGTCACCAGATGCTTTTAGTCAAGATTATTACTTAGATTAATAATGTCTGAGTCATCAGTTGAATTAAGTCTTTATTATTTTAGTCTTTAGTCTTTAGTCAAGATGATTAATTAGATTAATAATGCCTGAGTCATCAGATGACTTTAATCTTTTGTATTTTAGTCTATAGTCAAGATGATTAATTAGATTAATAATTCCTGAGTCATCAGAACCATGTTGTATGTTGTAATTTTTTATTTAGTCTATATTCTATATTATTAATTATATTAATAATTCCGTAGTCAGAAGATTAATTTATTCAATATTATTACTTAGATTAATTATTCCTTAGTAATAAGAAGACTTTAATATTTTGTCATTTTAGTATTTAGTCTTTAGTCAATATAATTAATTAGATTAATTATGACAGAGACATCATATGATTTTTATTTTTGTAATTTAGTATTTATTCAATATTATTAATTAGATTAATAATTACTGAGTCATCAGATGCCTTTAGTTTTTTGTCATTTAGTATTTAGTCTTTAGTCAATATGATTAATTAGATTAATAATGCCAGAGTCATGATGACCCTTAATTTTATCGTATTTATCTATTTAATCTTTATTCAAGATTATTACTTAGATTAATAATGCATGAGTCACCATATGCCTTTAATCTTTTGTCATTGAGTCTTTAGTCAATATGAATACTTAGATTAATTATGTCTGAGTCATCAGATGCCTTTAATCTTTAGCTTTGTAGATTATGAGAAAGCGTTTGATTTAGCTGATAGAAGAGCTTTGGTGCAGGTCCTATCCTTGTACGCTATACCAGATTAGATTCGTTTGTGCTATGTACAAGAATGATATTGCTGCGGTTAAGGTAGGAAATGAGGTTAGTAAGTAGTTTCGTATTAAATCAGGAGTCAAGCAGGGTTACGTTCTGTCCCTATTTATATGGATCATTTCGATGAACTGTGTCCTAAGAAACGCAGAAACGCCATGGTAAAACATGGAATCAGATGGGAAAGTAAAAACTCTTCTACACTTATATTACGTTGTTTATTTAAGCGTCCTAATGAAAAAGTTTTTGAGGGTTTGAGGGTTTTTGAGAAGGGTTTGAGAAGACTAAAGTCGCTAAGAATAGGAATAATTGAAGGTGAAGAGGTTATTTTGGGTAACGAGAAGCTCGATCAAGCGGATACGTTTACTTACCTAGGTATTCGTAGTAGTAGTAGGCCTAAAGATGGTGGATGCAACGAAAATATTAAAGTTAGGATAGCTAGGGTCCAGAGTATTTCTTCAGAGTTAAATAAGTTTGAAAGGAAAGGACGATAAGTCACATGAACCAAGATTAGAATATTGGAAACTACAGGGGAAACTACGGCCATGTATGTTTCTGAAACTTGGGTGCTCCGAAAAACGGAGGAGGATTCATTAGATGTTTTCCCGAGGACTTGTCTACGGACTGCTTTGGGTACCCGTCTGACTGACTGTATTTCAAACATTAATATGTACAAAAAATGCGGTTTTTATCCCGCTTTCTAGGGCTATAATCAGAGAAAGGGGGAGATGGTTAGGAAACGTTCTTTGGATTAAACATGACATATTGGCAAAGATCGTCCTTTTGGCCATCCATCTAGGGCCAAACAAAAGACAGGTTGTTCCTGATTTATGCGGAACATGTCTTGGGGAAGGATTTAAGGGGAATTGGAACTTCGTGGGAGGGTTCAAACAGGGAGGCTTTAAATAGATTGTGATGGAGGAGTAGCATGCGTAGCTGTGTTGGCCTCAGGTGGCTTGGTACTATAGTGAGCTGTTAGTAGTCGTAGGTTTTGCATTGTAGTAGAAGAACGAGATTCTACTCACGTTCAACCGTTCCTTGAGGTATAAGGGATGAAGAAGATTTCACGCCATCTGCTTGTGTGAAATATAGCAAGATAAGATAAGCATTAGAAGTACAAAATAAAATGTTCTTTTTGTCTAAAAAAAGTTGTTGTTTATATGCTTAAAATTGATCCCAGACGTGATGAGCGAGATCTATGGACTAGTTCTTGTTAGCTTCCCAAGTCCTCACCATAATAAGTAATTGTAAAAAATTGTAAATATAGTTTAAAGACTTTATTGGAAATGAATTTTAAAAGAAAATCTAATTTTTATTGAAGTACTTAGGACAGTGAAAATAAAATTTGATCGTTTGAATTGGCCAAGTCGAAACCTACACAGCCATGCATATTTAAGAATATTAGGAAAACTGGGAATCTAATTTCTGAATGAAAAGACCCTCATGCGATTCTTGGTAGCAGCGGATGTGCCAAATTTGAAATGAAGAAACGTGGGTGAAAAACCACCAAAAAAGTATCTGAAAACATATGGAGCCAAGCAGCTCAAGAAGGTATAGCTTTTATTGAAGGGGTAGTTTTCTTTGGGAAAAAACTACCTTGGGTTGTTAATGTTGGAATTTTTACGGGCAAGAAGTGTCGTAAAATTTAATAAATAGTTTTGCTTATTAGTTTAATTAATTAGTTAAACAATAATTAATTTTATATTTAATTATTTAATTAAATATTATTTAATTAATAAAGCTTATTTAATTAAGATTTTAATTAATTTTAATATTTAATTAATTTAATTAATATAAAATTTAATATTTTATTTAATAACTTTATTTAATTAATAATGTTAAATATTAATTTTATCTACAATGAGTACAGTTTGCAGGTTTGTTTTTTCTTAATTATATTCCTGTCTACTTTAAAGTTAGAGGGATTATTGAATTGATTATTGAGTACTTGAGTCGATAATAAAGTTTATATAGTCACTGAATACAGCAATAAGAGGGCATTAAGATTAAGAGGGCAATAAGAGGGCATTAAGCAATAAGAGATTCTAATTCATCTGCGTGATTGTAGTTAAATTGAATTTGTCTTTTTGATGACTTCGAGCCTAGTGCTTTAGTTTTTGTGTTTAGCCTGCTGTTATTTGAAATTTATTTTAGTATTCATGTATTTTGGGTATTTAAATTCGTGGATTAGTTTTTGGTATTATCGCCTTTAAAGTTTATACGACCACTTCCATAAAAACTTTATATGCCCCTGGGGTAGAACTTACATTTCCTGCCCCCAGGTCCTGAGGGGTTATTTCAAACCCTGGAGGCCTTTTTATATGATCTTTAGACTATTTTGAACAAAATGACTATCTCAAAATTTCTCTGGTGCATTTGGAGGAAAAAGGACGTGTGGGAGGGGGGGGGACTAGTTGCCTTTCGAGATTAATACCCCGGAACTTTATTTAGCGGGAGGGGGAGATGGGGCCCCTTGATTATTTCGCGTCCTCCCCCTAGATTGTGGAAAATATCTCTTTTTGGGGGCATTTTCATGAAAAATACTTTTTTGTATTTTTATTGTGAAAATTGAGGAAAAAAACAACATATTTGCTCCCTAAATTTCCAAAATATATTTTGCCTCCCCCCCCCCCCCCGCCCCTCTCCGACTATTTTTTTTTTTTTTTTATTGACGCAAGTGCAGACAACTCATCTAGAACGAAGCTAACTTAGGCTTTTGTCGTACAAATCCGTCACGATTTCAGTTTCCTCAGGGTTCGCTGATCCTGGAGAGAGGGTCTTGCAATATAAATGGCTGAATCACAGTTTCGAGGCGTTGCTTTGTCCATTTAGCGTTGTCACAATTGACAAGACCGCTGTGAAACTAATTTTTTTATTGGTCGAAATTGTTCAGCTTAGTTCATTTAGAATAGTGCTTATAGTGCTTTTAGTGCTTTTAGAATAACTTATGATAGTCACTATTTAAAATCATTTTTATTTTATTATTGCTCTCCAGTTTTGTCTGTTTTCAGGAAACTAGCGACCGGAATAAAATCTCACTGTCTATTTGCGACTCATTACCATGAACTCACACGTTTGGCAAAGAATATTAAAGCAATTAAGAATTACCATGTTACCGCTTTAAGTGATGGTGATTCCCTTATAATGCTGTATAAGGTCAAACCAGGCGTATGTGACCAGAGCTTTGGTATTCATGTTGCATAAATATCAAAGTTCCCCTGTCGAATATTGGATGTTAGAAATTAGATTAAGTAATACAAATAATTAAATTTTTTAATGAACAGATGTCCTTCAATTATAAAAAAAAAAATCCAAAATTACTGCTTTGCGAAATTGCATAAGAAACTCATTGCTATAGTGGGATAGAAAAATGTTATAAGTTTAAATAGGAATAATACAAATATACAAAATTTGGTATGATTTTGGAGAAAAAAAAACTTACAAAATTACACTCTGTTACATCCCCCCCCCCCTCCCCTTCAAAGTGTCATCCCAGTAAATCTGAAGTAATGGCTATTATAAAGTGAATTTTTGCTTACTCTCAATGATTGAGTGAGGATACTGTTCCATAGTCTTTTAAATCTTATTAAGTCGTTGGATATATATATATATATAACAACATCAGAATAATTGTACCGCCGTAGCAGCCTTCTATAGATGGATTTGCCTTGTTACTTGTCTTCTAACCGCAGACGTGAGCCTCTTCTTGATGTCATGACATCACCACTGGTTCATTACAACCACACTGGGTAAAAACACACTGGACAGATATGATGGATGTATGCTTTTCGAATGTATAACAACATCAGAATAATTGTACCAGCGGCATCGCCGCCGTAGCAGCCTTCTATAGATGGATTTGCCTTGTCACTTGTCTTCTAACCGCAGACGTGAGCCTCTTCTTGATGTCATGACATCACCACTGGTTCGTTACAACCACACTGGGAAAAAATACAAATTCTTTGTTAAGTCCTAACCTATTTAGATCGTTTTTGACTCTTTGTAATTTTCGCTGACGCAAGGATTCTGACTGTATCTTCATTTTCGTTTATCAGTACTTTATCTTTTTTTTTTCAATACCCTTTAACATAACCTCTCGGTTTGGTCAGATCCGGTCGGATAGGATTTTTATTTGTCACGTTTGATGATATATGTTATTCATTTTTCAGCTATGTATCATAATTAATCTATTTATTTGCTCTACCTTCTCTAGGCATAATGAAAGTACTTAAAACGCCATTTGTAAATAGACTAATTACACTTGTTATTTTATACCTAACTATGTTCCTTTTGTAATGTCTGAGGTGTCATAGATATAACAACGGTACGTTTTCTCTAGGGGGTGGGGGTGATAAATTTAGTCTCTTGAAATTTGCTCGTATATATGACGTTAATCATATGATTTTTCATGTCAATCATTTGTTTATTGTGTAATTTTGACTGCATTATAGACAGTTAAAATTATGCAACCACTACAGAGACAAATATGATGTATGTATGCTTTTCGAATGTATTCATAAATATGACGTTACTTACATAAATGTTGTTTTCCAAAATTGAGGCTTTTAGAAAATTTTCTCAAACTTCTGACCTAAATAGATCTTCTTTTTTTTGCCCAGAAAATCCCAAGATACGAATTTTATCGAAAAAATATGGAGCCGTTTTTGAGAATAAATAAATACAAAAATACACAATTATTTCTTGCCGAACTTTTGTTTCTTTTAATTGGTCAGGGGGTAGTACAAAAAAATCTTCTTTTTACTCGGCGTGTCTTTTTTGTCATTATGAAAGACATATTGCCGAACCTTTTTTTGTTTTAATTGTTCTGGTGGTGGGACAAAATTTCTTTTTTCTTCCAATGATTTATCTAGTCCAGGTTTTTGATTTTGAAGGTATGGTAGGCATTGATGACATTATCCATGTCAAAATGCAAAACCTAATAATCATCGCTATCATTTTCAATTTGTTTGATTCGTTTTACCTCGGCTTGTCTTTCGTCATTATGAAATACATATGAAATGCACCGAACCTTTATTTTTGAACAAAGGTATGGTAAACATTGATGAGCTTATGCGTGTCAAAATCCCAAACCTAATCATCATCGCTATCATTTTCAATTTTGACACGTTTTGATTCTCACTGTCCAGGTTGATTTTCATTGACTCGCTCACATTTTTGGTGCCGCACGTCTTCTAACCGCGTGTGTCTTTGTTTTTGGTTTTTGACTTGCTCACATGCTCTGTGTCGCATGTCTTAACCGTGTGTGGATTTGATCTTCATTTTCATTTTTGACATGCCTTCACTTTTCTTCTAACCGCGTGTGTCTTTGCTCTTCATTTTTATTTTTGACTCGCTCACTCGCTCGGTGTCGCATGTCTTCGTTCCGTGTGTGTCTTTGCTCTTCATTTCATTTTCGACACGCTCTAATTGTCGTTTCCGCAGATCTTCCAACCGCCCGTATCTTTGGTCTTCATTTTCATTTCTGACACGTTTTTGGATTTTAATTACTTAAGACGATTTAGCAATGGCTTTTGCTTTAGCTGCCCGTATTGGTGTTGTTGCAATTGATGGCCCAGGTTGTCGATTTTCACATCTTATCATGTTTCGCTGACGCAAGGATTCTGACTGTATTACTTCCAGGTGTTACTTCCAAAGAATCATCATTAATAGTAACAACAACTGCAAATTTTCGTATTTTGGGCCTTCCAACGGACATTTTACTATATAAATAATTGATGTATTGGAAACTCAACAATCTTATTTGTGCTCTGCATCGCATCATATTAGAAAATGCTTATATGATGTCATATGAAATGATAATACGAAGTAGTAACATAGTACATGACATCATTTGCAAAACCCAAAGTTATGACTCTTAACGAATTTTATCAGACTCCTGACCTATTCAGAGCGTTTTTTTATGCGAGAATATCCTAGTATACCAGTTTTCCCGAAAAAATATGGAGCCGTTTCCGAGAACATACATGCATACATACATATAAACAATTATTGCTCACTTATAAAGATATTATATGTATGTATGTGTGATGGTATAAGATGTAGGACAGTAAAACAAGTTATTTGATCGAATACCTGTGTACAAATAACAGTATTAGGCCTCTGGTTAACCATCCTTTAAGCTCTATCAGTGAAATCTTATCCCCTCTGGCTTCTTTGCCTTATAAGAAGTATAAGGATCCGTAATGGTCATGTCCAAGAGGCCCAAGAGCAGCCTATGACATCATAGGCTGAAAACGCGCTTTCATTGTCTCTTCAACTGATAACAACAATTTATTGCTGAGAAACTCGCCTATCTGAATCCCCTCTCTTCATCTTCTTGTCCTCGATCTTGTCCTTCTGGCTCCGTGAAATGCTTTCTCAAGGTCCTTGTTGTCTCAAACACACGAGTATCTATTTTTTAAGCAGCAGATTAATTCAGTCGAAGGAAAATAATTGTTGAAGTACATCATAAGGATTTTAAATGCAAGCGGAGTTGTTAATTTGACTTCCACTCTCACTCCCAATTTAAACTGTGCATGTCAGGCTACATCGTTTTTCTTCCCTTGACAGATTTCAAATTCGTAAACGTAGCCAAACATACAAGCAAGAAATTTTATATCCTCGCTTGAGCCGCTTCATATGTATGCCGCTTCATACAGTATTCATACAGCCGCTTCATACAGTATGGCTTCATGCTGTATCTGCCCTTGAACAATATCATACTCTGTCAAGCTGAGAGAGTCCCTGTTTCATTCCAAGCTCCTATGAACGTTTTGTTCAGCTTTTCAATCAATGCTCGAATCTTGAATAGCCTGTACTTATTGTACACCTTTCAGTTATTGCATGGTTCTCTTCTAGATGGTTAAATCGTTGGATTTGGTAGAATCTGAATCTGTCTCTAGTCATGCTTAAACAGATAGGTTGGATGTGCACATTGTCAGAGGTCTCCCAGTACATTTTCCTATCTGGGGGCCTATGAAATGACTCGATTATGTTGGCGGCTTAGAAACCCAATGGAGGGTAATTGATCCATCTTTTGCTGGGACAATGAGTTAGTTTGATCAACAGTTCGTTTGAGTAAATTCCTGTCCCACAACCAAACAAAGAAGTCAGTCAGTAAGATGTAATCATCAAAAAGGTCATTTTTGCTCCATTTTTTTCCCAAAAAAGCTAATATAGTTTGGGCTACCATAATGGTTTTTCTTCCATTTGGGTACAAGAATATCGAAGGATGAATTTACTTTTCGGGCCAGTAGAAGAGATAGATGTAGATGTGATTGTAGGGATTGTGTAGGACAGTAGATGTGACTATTGAAGATCCAACAGCTCTTATGGTAAGCTTTGAGGGCCTTAAAACCAACTAAAATGGCCTATGGTATGGTTTGACTTCTACTGCCTCCGGATAACTTTGGACTAGGTGACTTTGTATCAGCTTCGGATTCTTCAAAACCGATTTCTGCTCTTTTAAGTAGAACCACCACTTCACTGTTGAGGCCGGACTGAGTCAAGACACCTAGATCGTCGGAGAAGTCGCAATCTGGCTCAAAGTCTCAGGGTTATAATCAGATGGCAATTTTTCTAGTAAAGCTGAAAAATATCATGGGGCTATCTTCTTCTTCATGTTCCAAAAAAAAAGAAATCGTAACAAACATGAAGTGTGCGTTCTGAGTCTACTAGTCTTTCTTGTACACGCCAAGAAAGCCTGGTAATAATGTACGCAATAATAAAGATAATAAATAATATTATAAATAAATTCTAAGAAATGGACTTAATAAATAATATTAAGAAAATACAGAAATTTATTGGGAAATAACAATAAAAATATAAAGAAATAATAAATAAATTATATATAATAACAATATAGAGAAATATTAATATAATAGAAAAATAATGCTATCCTAGCAAAGGACCCTCACGCGCAGTTGTGCTAATTCATAAAAACTTAGGGGGGAAGGGAGGAGGAATGTATTTTTCAAAATCTAGGACAGGTAGTATTGTTGGTTTTTCTCGTTTTCAATTAATTGCCAACAAAGGTAATTTTCCAACAAAATACAAAAAAAATAGATATGTTTCTAAATCTAGGTGGGCTAACGAATATAGAGGGTTTTCCCCCTGCCCCCTCATCCACTGCTCAAGCGTCTCGGAGTATATTAGTTAATTCTAAAACATCGTACTGTGTAATTATTTTTCCAGAAGCTGGTCAAAACACAGTTCACTCTGCAAGTACTGTTATCGACTGACATTACATTAGGGTTCCAGAGAGAAACAGTCCTGTAATCCTGAATCTAAGAGGTGCGGCCCAGTTTCATACAACACGAACTATAATTCAATCTTTGTTAAATTAGGTAGGTAAATTGCGTTTACCTACCTATATTGGAACAGCCAAAGCGTCTAATTGCAAAATAATATGTTATCATATATATATATATGACGCTTTGGCTGTTCTAATATAGGTAGGTAAACCCGATTTACCTATCTAATTTGACAATATAGACAACTCACCGCAGTACCAAGTCCCCTGATGCCAACACAGCTACGCACGCTCCTCATCCATCCCAATCTATTAAAATCCTCCCTCTTTGCACCGTCCCAGGACGTTTCCAGTTGCCTTAAATCTTTCTTTATGAGATCCTCCCACCACAACCACGGACGATCTGCTTTCCCCTTGGCCCTAAATGATTGGGTGAAAAGGATAATCTTCGTCAATCTGTCATCCTTTATCCACAGAACGTACCATCTCAACCTTTCTCTCATTATCCCCCTAGAATGCGGGATTGAACCACACTTTTCGTACAGCCTACTGTTTGAAATACGGTCAGTCAGTCGAGTACCCTCAACCATCCTTAGGCAATTTCTCTGAAAAGCATATAGCAAATCTTCCTTAATTTTTCTGAGTGCACCTGCTTTAGAACTGTATTTGACCACTGTCATTGCTGTAGCTTCCAATATTCTAATCTTGTTTCGCAGACTTTTCTTCCTATTCTTCCAAACTTTTTTCAACTGTGAATAAACAGCCTGTGACTTGACTATTCTATTGTTAACATCTTCAATGTTCCCACCGTCTTTAATAACAATACTACCAATGTAAGTGAAGATATCTCCCTGATCAATCAAATTAATTAGTATCAATTAGTATACTACCAATGTAAGTGAAGATATCCCCCTGATCAATCAAATTATTTAGTATCAATTAGTATACTACCAATGTAAGTGAAGATATCACCCTGATCAATCAAATTATTTATTATAAATTAGAATACTACCTATGTAAGTGAAGATATCTCCCTGATCAATCAAATTATTGAGTATAAATTAGTATACTACCACTGTAAGTGAAGATATACCCCTGAACAATCAAATTATTGAGTATCAAATAGTAAAGTAAACATGTAAGTGAAGATATCCCCCTGATCAATAAAAATAATTAGTATCAATTAAATAGTTTTATAAAGTCAAGTTGAAAATAACTTCAATTTTTATTATACATTTCTTTGGCTTCCATTGGAGCAAAAATTATATCAGTTTATTGTGGATTCACCTCTATTGTGTATGACCTGTTTCCGTTTTCTTGGCCGTTTATCAATTCCGTCCTTGTCAAATAAGGTTGATTTGTGCCTGGGTAAATTTTGACGGTATAAATATTACCTTTAAAAGATTGTCGTCCAGGTTGGAAAGCCATACTACCCTCACCTCATCTTTGAAGGTCGTATCTCCTGAAAATAATTTTACTAAGCTATTTCTAGCTGGCGTAAATACCCAATTAGTTCTTGACCATATATGTTGCTTGTTTTTTCAGCTGCCACCTTAGCTTCCTTGCAACAGGGTTGTCTGGCTCCTCTGGCATCTGAAATCAAGATATTACGTAGAAGTTTGCTTAACCGTAAGGTCACGTGACCATAGCGCTGTTGCCCTGTTGAAATTCGTGATGTATTGCGTCCTGAATATGCACTTTTTGACTGGCCACCATTTTTAGTCTCATTTTTCGGTAAAGTCAAAAAATGGCACTGAAATTACGCAAAAAAAACATTGTTCAATTTATTCGGTACACCAATAGAATAAAGAGTAAAGGCATACTTTCTGGAAACTAGAAAAGTTGGAAGCTTGAAACAGCAATTTTTATTTCTCTGACACCATTCTGGAATAAGATACAATTGTTAATGTAAGAAAAAGAACATATTTTTAATGAAAATACTAAGATTCATTAATTTGAAAAACTAATAGACAGTGAATCTGAGTGGTCCATGTATTGGTTATCACTGATGAGATTTTTTTTGAGGCAAAACGTATCTAAGATAGCGGATGTAGCAAAGTCGTAAAAATGCCCAGACAGAAATACTTTACTACAGCCGCTGAAGCCCAAAAAATATTACAAAATATTTAACAGCATAGGAATAAGAATATGCTATATCTAGTTCTAGAATTCAAGAAAAATCACTCAAAGTGTTATTAGTAATATTTATTAATAATATTTGTTTTTTTTTTCATTTTATTTATTACTTTAATTCTTTGTTTCTTTTTTTATATAAAAAGTTTTTTCTTTTTAATTGTTTAATATTTAAATTTATATGATGACGGCTGTTTCAATACTTTGTTCACGATATGAAAGGGGCATTAGATTTCCAAATTTTAATTCACTTGAATCCAAGTCATCCTTCTTTAATTGTGTTCCAGCAGCAGCAGCAGCAGTATCAGCGGATTCTTGAGGAGATGATTCTTCTTTTGGATCAGCAGCAGCAGCAGTGTACTTTGATCGATAATGTTTGTCCAATCGACGAAGTTTCTCTTGAAGTAAAATCATTTTTTTATCATCGTCCATAGTTTTATTTTCGATGACCTTAATCAGATTGTCCTCAAAGTGTTTGAAGAGTGAGAGGGCGAGTTCTATTGGAGTTACGTGATATTGTTTTTCAAATTTGAATAGAGAAGACTGTCTATAAGTCCCGAGATTATTGTCAGTACAAGTGTTAAAAAGCTACCGCCCGCCGGACGAAGTCATTTCCTTTTAAAATTCTTTACTTTCTTTTGAGAGGCCCCTGTAAGTAAACGTGAACAATGTTGATTTGCCAGGTTCTTAACTATTTATTGCAGTAGAAAATAACCCTCGATCAAATTTAAACAAAGTTCAGATAAGATAGTAATTAAATCGTTGTCAAGACCGTGTGTGAGTCTTGATTTTCTATACGGATGTTTTGAAGTGTTTAGAACTGAAATCAAATTTATCTGTTCTTCAGTGTCAGTTTCTTCATGTAGTGTCTTGAGTGTTAAGATACCGACTCAAAGCTTTGTTTCATGTTTAGCTGGAGATATACTGTAATGTCATAGTCAAAAACATCTGTGACTACACTTAGATCCTCTGGTATATTATTATTAAGATCCACTAGAATGTAGACGTGGGTTTTATTAGTTTCTTGATTGTATACCGAAATCAGAAATTTCGGGGCTCCTGTATGGATTTGTTTATGGAGGGTTATTAGCGAGCGAGAATCACGAACAATTCTGTAGATGATATATTAGTTACAGTTGAAAACAAGTGGTTACAAACATGTGCTCTTATGAAAGAGATTGTGTAGGAGTATAGTAATGGAAATCTGTTCATGATTAGGGTAACCAGCAAAAATTTGTAACATTTGCTGAGACCATTGTTCAATAGATTCAGCCAGATAGGCAATGATTAGACAAGAGTTTTTTTAAATAATGATGAACAGATAATTTAACGTGATTATGAGCCTCCTCATCGATAACATGGTGGTGGTGGTGGCCTCTCTTGATTTCATTTTATTGTACTTCAACAAAATAAAACTCAAGATCTAGTAGATTTTTTTCGGCTGTTCTACACTCATATTCTCGAAATAAGTAGTTCTTTTATTTAAGAGTGTTGTTTTTCCCGACATTGAGGGTCCACACAGAAATGATCTGAATTGTGTTTTAAATTGATACATGCTCCTTTCAACAGTTCACCTGAACAACCAACTATAGACCCTAATTGTCTAATGACTATATAATTTTTCACTACTACTACTACTACACTGTTCTTCAAGAAGAAGAAGAAAAAGAAGAAGACAAAGACAAAGAAAAATATTTTTTTCTTTTTTTATACGCACATAAAAAAAGTAACAATACATTGAAAAAAAAAATAAACTTTTTTTAAATTTATTTATAATAAAAAATACAACAACATTTACATAGGTATACACACGGATAAAAAAACACTTTTTTTTTGTTTATTTATAGAGAGAAAAAAAACATTAAATTAGAGAGAGCACTTGAAAAAATACAGTTTTTTTTAAAATTTATTTATAATAAAAAAATACAACAGCAACATTTACATAGGTACAGAGAGAGAAAAAACACATTTTTTTTTTTGTTTATAGAGAAAAAAAAACATTAAATTAGCCATGGCACTTGAAAAAAAAAAATCTGCTCTAATTCCAAAAAAAAAGAAAACTTTGGGGACGGTGCGCCCCCCCCGCTGGGGGCGGCCCCCCCCGCCCCCCCGGGCCGCGAGGCCCCCCCCCCCCCCCCCAAAGGCCGCGAGGCCCCCCCCCCCCCCCCAAAAGGTTTTTTAGGAAATTAGTTACAGGACTTTATTTAAACCGAGCCTTTCCCGGTGGGCAGTACATTCGATCCGGTCTGAAGTTAAATAGTGTCCATGGGGGAAGGTGGTCACACCTTCTTGACAGACATAAATCTTGTCGAAAATAGTACTCATGGTTATTTTCTCTACATTTACAGTATAGTTCTTATACTTCAATGAACGAATTGCAAACAAATTGGCTCTTGGAATTGCATTTTCAACACTACAAGTCCTATAACTAGCCATGTCAACAGTATTGTCCACTAAGCTCGTATTTACTCCTTTGAAGCGTTTTTTTAGGTCCTCATTGTAGTTCTGTAGACAGTATACCTTCGCACTGACCCGCAGACAATGTGAAATCAAGTCGCTTCCAGGTTAAGATTTTAAAAATAGAAGTTGAGAGGGCGCCTGTTATTTCACTAGCTCAGGGTAAAGACCACCACTCAACTTGGTGGAGTTCCTCCGTGAAGTGAAAATTTCGCCGAGCGCCAAATCATCACGTAGATTCGATGCTTTTACTCCGAGCAGTAGAGAATCTGTGTCACCATAGCAGACCTCTACTTGTTAATTTGCCAGCCACCGTACCCTAGCAATATTGTCTTAGAATTACAACATGAACTTTTTTTAGATCTCAAGGATAGCACTGCCTACATCAATATTTTTATTCAGGACACTGTACCTTTTTTTCCAGTTCAAATGTACCCTTTCTGGGCCAAGAATTGTAACATAAGAGTAATTGGGATCGACAATAATTCGAGCACATTGTTTTGGATTGTTCACAACGTCAAAACGATTCCTATCATGATCAACCTCACTAATGGTGCCGAAGGCAAAAATCAAAATGAGTTTATAAAGTTCTTATTCGGCTTTCGTCTGTGCTGCGGATTATTTGCTGACAACAGTATCAACACTTTTGTTAAACTAATGTTAATTAATAACTACGTAGTCTCTTTGAGCCTTCGTGAATTTTAAAAAATTTTTAAAAATAATATTTCACTATAATTGGTTTAAAACTATGTTTTTTTTTCGTGAGAATGTCAGCACTTATTTTTTGTTTTTAAGTTGCACAAATCAATCCGTCCAATTTGACTAAACAACTCTTTCAATGAATAATAGAGTCCTTAGTCAAAGGTATATTAATAAATGTTAAAACAATATCCTATACTGTGTCATGAATATCGACATTTCTATTGCCTTCTATGTTAAAAAACAATCCCCCAAGACTCGTCTCGTCCCACCGGTCAACAAGGTGGGGAACCAGGAGATAGTGAGGTTGATACGACCAGTTCTAGTCGCTATCCTGTATGAAATACTTGGCTAGGGCTGTGGGGTAGAGAGGCGTCATATCAAGGACACGTGCATTCGATTTTGTCTCTGTATTTTCTCCCGCTGGAGTAGTTTCTAAGATGTAGTCCCTATGAAAAACAAAACCCCCCCTCCGTGACCTGTCGATGCCTCGGAGCTGGGCCCTGTCAATACGTATCCCAATTTTTTCCCCGCTACTGTTCAGGATGAGGTCCATCAATATATGAGGAGAAGAATAATACTAACCCAACTCAATATTAAAAACTTCAGATATATTATCCATATTTCTGATAATAATTTCTACAAGATTTAAAAAATCACTAGACAAATATAGGTTGCAGTATTCAAATCCAATTATATATTCCCCCGTTTCAAAAACTTTTGTATCAAAACTGTCTTCTTGAAGGGTGAAACTCCGACCGTGAATACTGTCGTAAAACGATTCAAGGCAATGAAGTGCTTCCTTTGTGACTCTCGAAATGGAAAAGTAAGGATCATAAGGATATATGACTGTGACCGGTAACACCTCATATAACTTCTTTGGACAAAGGTACTTGAGTCGGGATAAAGCGTGGCGGCCGTCTTCGTTTTACTACACTTTAAGTGATTTACTTAATGATTTGTGAGCAAATCTTACGAACTCTAAAAAGCTACTTTTAGTAGTCTAACCAACACTGGATACAATATATTTTAAAATAAAAAAAAAAAACATCAACTTCTTCCGATGTAATTATGATTTTGTACGTAAGTATGTCTATCACCCATCCATCATCATTATCATCATCATCCACGGTTCCATGTCGTTGAGGATGTGCCAATTTAGGTAGCAGACACTTTATATCATAGATCGAGTTATTCATAAAAACTGGTTGAACATGTTGTTGTTTCATTTTTAAATTACAGAAATTGTGATCACACACCCGACCTTTACTGTGCGCCGTTCACTTTGTGTCAAGAAAATGATTGTGGTACTGCAGTGTGTTTTTTGGCGCACAGGTGCCATGACAAACCCAAAAAACTCTCCCCTGTTCCAGCGCCAGCTGCTTTTTATCTGACCCTGTCATTGGATAATTGGTCTGACGTACTCGCGAAATTGCCCTGTTTGACGTTTTTATCAAAGAAACCAATAGCTTTTCCATACGGCCTTCCTTATCCATAGTAAAAAAAAAACTCTTCCCATATTATCTTCTTTTTAACGTTACGACGGGCAGGTGCGACTGACCACGCAAATATTTTGTATCCCTAGAATATCTTTACTCTTGATGGGTCCGATACCTCGACCAGTAATGATTTAAAATCTAAAAACACTATATAAGATTGCAGAATAGAATTTTTAAAAATTTTAAATTTTAAAGTATCTTTGCCTTCTGCCGGCATTTCAATTATCTCATATCCATAAATTTCTAAAGGCTAAGGGTGATCTGAAAACGGTCGCTCAGATCTAAATGATGAAAGGCACATGGAGCAATAAAAAAGTTCTCATTTATGCGTACTTTGAGAGAGGAGTCAACTTATTACTGTAGCGGGGAAAAATTACAATTAGAATTTAAATCTGTCGGGGGTTCGTAAATAACCCATGCCCAATTTTTTACATTTTCCACTATCGGTGTTCTCACTGAATAAAAAACCCCTTTTTTATCTGGTTTTTTCCCCCCCGCTATAACTTTGATGTCGGACTGTAGACAAACTACCCCCACCCCCAGATTGTCAAGTTCGTTTTTGAGAAGTCCTTTTTATTTACTTTAAACCGTACATTGTCAAAACACGAAATAAAAATATTATTGATTGAAATTTTTTCCACCGTTGATTTCAAGTTTGTCAAGATGTTTCAGTCATGATTCTCTTTATAATTAACAATTGGACGCTTTTAAATATGCGTATTTAAGGCATTGCAGTCCAGTGTCAAATCTGAAACTTTGAAACCTTCCTTTCGCCTACAAATCCGGGTTGATTTTTATTTTGTTATCACTCAAATACCATCAACAAAAGTTTTTTTTTAAATATAATGATATTAATATAAATTAGTTAACAATATAAAACGCTTGAAACACGCCCCCTGAACTTAACAGTATAACCATGATACATAATTGTATTTACAAATTTGAAAAAGTTGTAGTAAAAATCGCTTATACATGGGTCTAAGTTCTGGGTACCTTTCGAAAAATGAAAATAAAAAATGTCACTAGATTTGAACGTGTTTAGATCCGCTGTGTTGTGCCACGAGTAGGCCATTCCCCCCCCCGACCTCCCCCAATCTGGATCTGAAAATCCAATAGTTCGAGAAATCATTGGCTATATCTATTGTGCTTTTTAACGGGGTCATTTAAAATAATGCCAATGTTTTCCTCGGGAAGGCTAAAATCTACCCTATATGTTTTCAAATGGTCCATAGCAGACTTTAACAGATAAAAATCAGGCAAGTCTGGGGGCTTAACATTGTGTTCATGTCTCGACCCAGTTAGTTCAGGAGTCAATTCGCTAATTATAAAGGTGTGAATATAAATATCCTTTGACATATGGGCCGCTTCTGTATTACTACTACTAATAAGTTGACTTGAGAAGGTGCGTGACAGGGACATATCAATAACCCCACTCACAGTCTGTTCACTCACTGTGGGGGGTTGTGTCATGAGGTCCCCTAGTACAAGTTCCAAGGTTTTTAGAGACAATTGATCGAGCCAGCCTGTATTGTCCTCTGATGGAATTTCGTTATGAGGACCCGGTTCAAATTTACTTGTGGAATCATCTAAATATTCAAACATGAAACTATCCGCCCACTCTGGGTCCTCAACCATGTCAATATTACAGCTTAAGTCATCCAGGCTGACCATTTCCCCAAAAACATCGTTAAGGAATCCCTCATGCCACTCCATATTCTCTAGAACCAGTGTAGGTTCATCCCTGAACTCTGCTGGTGGTGACAGAATTGGTTCTATAAATATATCTGCTTCATCAGTCACTAGTGCCACTGGGAATTATATATTTTTTATATTCAGAAAAAAAAAGTATTATTTTTTATTTAAATTAACCATTTTTTTATAGTTAATTAACTTTTTAAAATTATCATAGTCATTGTTCCCACAACCTCCAGAAAAATTAAAAGAAGAAGAAAAAAAAAGTTACAATACCTCATGTATTTCATAATGTCAACTGAACATGTTAAAAAATATATATTTTTTTTTGTCGGGAAAATTTATAAGGATTATTATTACTTTTTTTCCGGACAAGTTTGGTCTAGAAAAAATTAATTTTTTATGTACAAAATTTTTTTTTTTTAAACTCCACATTCTATCTATTAGTAATAGACGTGGGAATTAGCCTCGGACGCGTTTAAGTCATTTTAATTATTCACTATTTAGAAAGTCTAAGTATCAGGTACGAACAATCGAGAATCAGTGTCAAGTCAAGGACACGTACTCCATATGTCGGCGGTTGGTGGCGTTGTTACTTTCTCAATAATCCGTATTTTCCTCTGTCTTTTGACAACGTATTTTTTAAACCTGGGCTAAATACATGTTTTGTAAGAGAGAATAACTTTTTTCTCCATCTAGCTCAAGACATGAAACTTTTGTGGGTCCTGGTTTGCGACCCCCGCCCCCTACCTAAACCCCTCCCGTTGAGTCATATTTTGGATTGTGATCGGCCGCCCAGTTAAGAGGCATTATACCCTTTCAGCTGTGAGGAGGGATATAATTCACAAACACTTTTCAACATGATCAGGCTCAAATTCTTTTTCTTTAATATGTCAATAAAGAGTCTACAAGCCAGATTTGTTTCAAAATAATAATAATATTCTCTTCTTCTGTGAAACCCATAATTGTAGATTACTAAAACCTTCTTCCTGTCACAGGAAACCAATATAAAATTCAACGCAATAGGGCCACCAGAAACAATGAAATGGTTTTAGAGCACTAATATCAGTTTAAGGGTGACTTGCCAAGCGTGAAATACCAAATCGTTTTTTTTTTGTTTAAAATGAATTATCTCATTATAATGTATCTTTGTTAGAATTTAAATGGTGAGTTTTTTTTTTTATAGAAAATGTATATAATCACACCTTTATATATACATATTTATAATTTTTTTAATTAAATAATATGACATATATTAGAAAAATATTTTAAGTTTTTTTTAAATAATAAGAATATATTCGCCGTAGAAACTGTTGTCTTATGTTTGAAAAATAAGGATGTAAGAATTTACGTATCTACGTAAAAATTATTAATTGCCTTTTATGCCTTAACTCCTGTACAACACTTTAAGGCGTTCGAGATGGGTAGGCTGATATGAGACATGGTATAAAGTAGTACAGTCACTTTTCAACGTCCTTCCAGTTGCCATGGAGCCCACGCGGAAGTCAGAGGGCTCTGTCACTAGCCGGGGAGTGCTCACTGTATGGTCCACATCATGTGTAACTTTTCCGGCGAATTTGATATCAGACACCCTTGCGGTATGTATTAACGAAAGGTCGCCACATCTTACTTTCTTTTCTGAAGAGGGATTATTGCAAGTCTCTTCTTCCAAAAAAGAAAAAGACAAAAATTGAGAACGGATCAAAAATACATTTTGGTTTTTTGTGACCTAATTCCGTTTGTGTTAAACATCTGCAACATTGTAAAAAAACATATTGCTTTCAAACGCTGGTTAGTTTTTATTCAGATGGAGAACCTTGTAAACTGCTCCTCCCTCCCTCCACCCTCCCCCCTAGTAACGCCCATGTTCCGGTAATAGATGTTCTCAATACATATTTAAAATCCGTATTTTCGGTCCTGAATAAAACCTATTTATAATAAATTCATTTGTAAATAAATTAAAAATATAATATTTAAAAAAATTGTCTACATAAATAGAAATTAAATAAGTGTAAAAGTTAATTAGCAGGGCTCTGTCAATCCCCTCCCCCCCTAAGATAAAATAATGTCCGTTAAATAAAAAGGATACCAAATCAAAAAAAATTATTTATTAAATAGAGTTATAAGGTAACAAATTTTATTTTTTAGGAAATGGGGGGGGGTGAGGGTTTGAACGAATTAAATTTCAGGAAGAGATTCTTCAACGCAGACTGGCCTGGAAATATTTTCAAAAAAACATCCCTAAAAAAAAAACACTGATCTTGATAAAAAAAATCACACTGTAATAAAAGGGAATCTTTTGTAACAATTAATACATTAAAAGAATCATCATTTTATTATAATCCCAAATTACCGATCGAAAGCTAAGCACTTTTTCAAAAACATTCCCTAAAAAAGGCCACTGATCTTGATAAAAAATCACACCGTAAATGCAGACTGGCCTGGAAGTATTTTCAAAAACATTCCTAAAAAAAAGCCACTGATCTTGATAAAAAAAAAGTACTATTTTTTAAAAATTAATACATTTTTTAAAGATTTACCCAAAATTTTTACTTAAATATTTTAGTCAATAAAATAAGGCAAAGACAATTTTTTTTTTTTTTTTTTTTTTGCAGAATGGGCGTTACGTTTTTTAAAAAAAAACCCTAACAAAAAGTGTAATTTTTATTTTTAAAAATTAATGTTTTTTAAAAATCCAAAAATTAAAAAATAAAAATTTTTTTCTAACAACAAATTGCTGATCGAAAACTAAGCACTTTTTTCAAAAAATATCTAAAAGACCAATTGATCTCGATAAAAAATCACACCGTAAATTTCAACCTATAAGAGAATTAGAGGTTTTTTCAGCTCCTAAAAACAACAGGCTTCTAAGTAGATAAGTACCCTTAGTTCTAGTGTAAGGAAAGAATTTCTTCCTTAACTTAATGACAAGACAATTTCTTTTTAATATAATAATGATAATATTTTTTACTCACCAAAAATTGCTTAGAATTATCAATTTTTCTATGTAAATGCTTTTTACAAAAAATGCCTGTAATGCTATCTCGAATATAAACTATTCAAAACTGATGGAGAATCAAATATGAAATCTGAATATATATACAAAAATAATTGGCGGGTAAAAAGAGACATCGGTTTTCTGGTTTACCCCTAAAAAAAAGACACTGAACTTTGAAATTACGCAAATCCTCTTGACAAATAGTGTAATGACCGAGTGTAATGACCTGTTTACCTACCAGAAAAACCTGTTTGGTACGGGGGCCTGCGCAAAGTGGTACCTTGGTATATACTGGTAGACAAGTTAGATTTCTCTTCAAAGGGAAACTTGCTTCACCTTCGTAACACTAATTTTTTTTTTATTAATTTATTCCAATACATATACAAAAACCGGTAATTAATATTTCAATGCTATTATTAGATGTTTTTAGGAATTACAAGTAGGTTTCGAAGTCTCGAGTTGATTTCAAAGGCGTTTTGAGAAAGTTTCTACCAAAATACGCGTTCCAGGATAACATACACTGAACCGCTGATGGCAGATTAAATTATAGGAGCTGTTTGTACGCGCTGAGGATGTAGTAGCGAAAAATCACTAAGCCGAGATCTTACTGTTATATTATTTACATACAGTACTGCATACATATTGAAGTACCAAGGACATGAACCCATTTGGACCCCCTGGACACATTTTAGGTTTATTCATGCGTGAAAACCGCGATTTTTTTTTTTTTTTCGTTTGGTTACTTCAAAATTGTGAAGTGTTTAAAGCAGTACCATATTATCGTCAGTGTTGCCATTTTGAACCGTGAAAATAAATATTAAAACGAATTAGTCAGATTTGACAACACTTTTTGTCCGTAAAAATCCAACAATAGTACTCTCAAAAACAACAATTCCTTCAAAGAAAAGCTGCGTCTTCATAAGCTCTGTAGTGCCATATGTTTTTACCTTACTTGTTGCTGATTTTTCACTCATGTTTCTTCTATGTAAGTTTGGCACCCGCTATTACCAAAAACTGTCCAACTGCATATGGTTTTTTCATTAAAACGTAACTTCCAATATTTCTTAATTTTTTAAGATTAAATATCCATATTTTATTTTCATTATCCTCCGTGAATTTTACTTAGTTGTCTTAGGATCACATAAGATAATATACCGGAAAAAGATAAAATTTAACTAAGAAATGATTGTGAACTGCGGTTGGGTCAAAAATACCCAACTAAGCACAAAATTTAAAATAAATATTTCGAAAATTAAATTTACTTTTATTAGTGTAGAAAATGAATTTCTAGAAAGCGAGGCTAGTAGTTAGTTTGGTGTGGAATTAGGAGTTCACCGGCGTAGCTACAGTATTTTTCTAGGGGTGTGTGTGGGGGGGGGGTTAAGAGGCGGTGCTATTGAAGTAGGTGTTATTTAAGCGGTAGTTAAGAAAAGTAACTATTTAACAAACACACTACTTGGTGAATTTTAAAAAATTACACAATACATTAGAAACAATAAACACACATTAAACAATCTTAATATGTTGGTGATTGGCTTTTACTAAAATTGTCAGCAATGAGCTGCTGTAGACGACAGTAGTATAGCGTAAAGAAGCTTTCTGGTGGGCGAAGGTGAATGTTGTATATACTTGGCTTTTTTCAGCCAGATTCACCACTAATACTGCTGTGCATATTCTCTCTCCACTTCCTCCAACCTTCCACGCCCAGCATAGGATGCTAAATCTCATAATTGAACCCAGCGCTATTCTAATAGCCCCGGGTATCGCGTTATTCATTTGTTCCTAATTTTGAATGGATTTTGACTCTCTAAAATTTAATTTGTTGCACTAAACTTTTAATATACATGATTTATTTAAATATTATTTGATTTTTTATTAAAAATGATTTGTTTATGGGTTCCCCGATTTATATAAATAAATAGTATTGATATCAGCAGGCCATATAAAGCTGAAACAAAATTCCTTGGCAGCGCAATAGCGCTGTCTACGTAAAGATACAGGATAAGTAAAAGTATTACCACAGACTGTGTAACATTGTATTGTGACATATTCTTCACATTTGAATAGTGGCCGTATTTCTAATTTGAATGTATTCGAAAAATAAAGTTAGAATGATTAACTTACCCGTTGGGCATTGTTTGACAAAGTATATCCATAAAATATGAACTTATCTTGGCATCATTGCGGCATAAACCATAAATTAATTAAAAATTGCCAGGGATACATGAAGGAAGGGAAAATTGACTCCTAGAGTTCGAAAATTACCTTCCTTTTTCTATCTTTGTTAAAAAAAACGAATTCTATAAAAATTACACAAAAATTTTGTCTTGTGTAAATCAGGGTATGGGGGGGGGGTATAAATTTCAAGAGGGAGGTTATACTAAAATTTATATCTATGATTCCCTTTACAAGCGAAACTCAGCCTCTTAGTGTTGCATGATAAGACTGATAACAATAGAAAATGGGTTGAGAATGGGTTGGTACCGCTTTACGCGCACATAAAATTTCTAAATTGTGAGGAAAATATGCATATTTTGTTTAAATTCTCTTTATTCTATTCTCAGCAGACATTTCGTACAGCATGCTGACGCAGAGATAAATGTCCCACAAGTAGCGCTGGCGTTGTCTGAAATGTGACTGATTTCAGTCATAATTCTTAGCACAGTCATGTCAATTCTTTTTTTGGAGCTGGTTAAAAGAAATAATTAGAAAAGTGAAAATAGAAAGAAGTCAGCATGGTATTATGCATAAAGGCAGTTGTACTTTTATGGGTTAGTATGCGAATCCGATACGTAAGAAATAGGATGGTATCAGCACTTTTTAGGCATTTCAATAACAAGTAAGAGAATCAGAGTTTCAATTAAGTACTGAAAATAAAAATCAAAACAATTAAATGATTCCAGGAGTGGATCCCCCTCTACCAAATTTCATGACCAAACTACAACCAATTTGACCTATCTGGCTATAGTACGAATATCATTACAAAAAGAACTAAGTCTTATTTTCTTTTTCATTCAGGAAATGGTATTCACTTTATTGTGATGTCACCTTCTTATTATTCAATGACTTCATTTCTGTCTTATTTGCAGATATGGAGGGTGCATTCATTTCCATTTTTGAAATTTTTAAAACAAGAGATTCTATTATTGAACTGATAGATTTTAGGAAATAAAAGCACCTTAAATATTAGGTGAACAAAATTTGACCTGAGCAAATGTGGCAAAACAGGAAGCATAGAATATTTTTCAATTTTGTCATTAACTAGGCTCACATTTTTACTTGATGATAAGGTTTCAAAGGCAATATATTTTGAAAAATATTAATGTGGAACTTTGAAAATATTATGAAGCGTAATTCATTTTCACATCACTTTCACATCATCAGATATTATAAATAGTGTAGAAATTCAGAAACCCTGTGACTTTGATTCTGACCATGAGGTTCTATCATTAACACTAGAGATCAGCCCAGTAAGGTCAAGGTTCCAACCAGTGAAATTCTGGAAATTCCAAGACAAACTCTGGAACTCCTGGAAACACAACTTAAACCAAAAGGCTTCAGAAATTAAGACAAGTGACCAGTCAGTGGAATCATAATCCAATAAAATTACTTCAGCTATAGTAGCTTCTTTAGAAGGAATATTTGGTTACAAACAACCTCATCCCAAGAGAAGAAATTCCACTCCCGTATGGAACAATAAATGCCCTAAAGCCTACCTAGAGAAGAAAACAGCAAAAAATAACTCCTCTAGATACCCCTCAATTGAGAATAAAATAGCTTTCAAGCAAAAGACAGCAGAATTCAAAAAGACACTAAAGACTGAGACACAAGATGGATGGAGAAGGCTCATTGAAGAGAAATTTGGCCACAACACCCCTGTTCGAGAGCTATGGAGAAATTTTCAGGTTTTTTCAGGTAAAAAAAAGGAGAAAACCCATCCCTGCAGAAATAAAGATGGGAAGAACTACAGAATTTTCAACCAATGGGAAACTTAATCTCTTCTTAGAAAAACTTCTTAAAGTAGATACACAATCACAGAGCTCACACACCATCAACTCGGTCTAACAACTGGTACTGTACCACTTTTTCACTTCAGCTTTCAAGAAGTTAAAGACACCATTTCAAAGCTCCAGCTTGGTGCAACTGGCCCTGATGGAATTCATAATTTAATGTTGAAAAATTTGCCAGATACATTTGTTGAGCTACTGACAGTTATTCTACAGATGTGTCATAGAGTCATCAATACCATCTGAGTGGAATAAGGCAACAGTGATCCCACTACTCAAGGCAGGAAAATACCCTAGGCTGGTTGATTCATGCCGGCCCATATCACTCACCTCTTGTGTTGCAAAACTAATTGAGAGGGTAATAAAACAAAGGATTTCAACCCCATTATCAGAACACATCCAAATTGAACAGCTTGGCTTTGTCCCTGGAAGGAGCACCACAGATGCCTTAGTTAGACTAGAGCATCTGATCAAACAAAGCTTCAAAAAAGGAAAAGCAGTACATGTGATATTTTTAGACATGGAATCAGCATTTGATAGAGTAGATGTGAGGCAACTAATCAGAAAGCTATCTGTAATGGGCTTACCAGACCCACTGGTAAATTGGATCCACCAATTTTTGATGGGTAGGGAGGTCCAGACCTCCCTGGGGGGCTCCTTCTCTGAGTTTAAGAGGAAAGCCTTTGACATTGGACTCCCTCAAGGGGCTGTTCTAAGTCCACTTCTCTTCTCAGTTTATTGTCATGATATAAGCCTGGAAAATGTTCTTGGAGCAGAGCTCTTTCTGTATGCTGATGATATTGCTGTTGCAGTTGTGGGGAGAGACCCTGTATGCTTACAGTCAGCCTCTCAAAAAGCTGTAGATATGCTATCAACTTGGGCAAAAAGTAATAATATGGTCTTCTCAAGCCATAAGTCAGTTAGTGTGTTTTTCCACAAATTGCATAACCTGGATGCTTTCAAACCACTGGTGAAACTGAATGGACATGGGATTGTGGTTGCAGAACATGCACACTTTCTGGGAGTTGTATTTGATCAAAAACTGATATGGAAACCCCATTTGGATGAGTTGATTGACAGTCTCAAACAAAGACGAAACTTCATAAATGCTCTTTGCCTTGGAAGAAGAGCAGCCCCTACAGCCTTTGCTTCAACTATTGTCAAGTCAGTGGTGATATCTTAGATAGACTATGGATCATTTATACATGGATCCGCCAAGAAATGTCTCCTCACGAAACTTGACACTACCCTCCATGCAATCTTACGAAGAGTCCTTGGCTGCCTAAAATCAACTCCTATTGCAGCTATGTACTGTGAAGTGGGGATCGAGTCCCTTCACTCCAGAAGAAAATATCTTCTCGCAAGATATTTTGCAAAAAAGATAAGACTCAAGAACCACATTATCTACAAAGGAATCATTAGCCACCACAACCCTGATGTCCGCTACAAACCAACAGAGATGCCCTCTTTTCAGAGATTCCTCTGCCTTCCTGGCATGGAAGAGTTCATAGAGAATGGTAGGCTGACTTTTAATTTGGATGATGGTTCTCCCAGCGTCTCCAAAGGAATTGGAGAATTGATTATTCCTAAGATCAGCATTGAAAAAAAAGGAGGACCTCCCCCAAGCAGTGATAAAATCATATTGCTGGGAAAGTTGGCAGAATACCAGGACTACATCCAAGTTTACACAGATGGCTCTAAGACAGAAACAAGATGCAGCTGTGCAGTAGTTATACCCTCCCAGGGCCTGTCTCTTTCCTACCGTTTACCCCCCTGCCTGACAATTTTTTCTGCAGAACTTATGGCAATTAAGTTTTCTCTTCAAGCCATAGCAAGCCAAACAGAGACCAAAAATCAGAAGTATATTGTCTGCACTGATTCACTGTCAGCTCTGGACTATCTTTCACACCAGCAACACCAAGCAAGAAATATTGCCATGGAGATTGAAATTCTGACTACACAACTTGCAAGAAAAGGTATATCAGTCCTATTTATATGGGTCCCAGCACACTGTGGTATAAAGGGAAATGAATTAGCAGACCAGGCTGCAAAACAAGCCTCCCATCTGGGTCTGATCCCTCAAACCCCTGTTACTGGTCCTGAATTCCTGTCTTCAATCAGTTCAAAAATTTTGGAGGAAGAAGAGGCTTGGCTCCGTTCTTTCCATACCCAGCTCCTGGATCTGTATAATTACAAGCAGCCGTCAAAAGAAATGTACCTCTCATCTCGCATTCTTTCAACTTGTCTCTTTCGTCTTAGATGTGGCCATGCAAGGACTAAATCAACACTCTTCCATTGGAAATGACCCCTTCCCCCAACTGCGACACATGTGGAGTGTACGAAGACATACGTAACATCATCTTCAACTGTAGAAAATATGAAAAGGAGAGGGAAATACTAAGGAATTGTTGTGAGAGGGCATTTAAAGCATTCACAATGCGCTCTGTTCTGGGACATTACGCGTCTCCTCCTTGGGCTAAACAACTAAGCACAAACCTTTTAGGTAGATTTGTTGAGACCACTGGTTTGGTTCATTCCCTTTAAGGTTTTTTTTTTTTTTAGTTGACGTATGTGACAGGAATGATGTATATTGGCATTATTTATTTAATTGTGTTGCAATTGTATTTTAATTGTTTTATGACAAAGCAGTGCCGAATTACTCTGATTCTTGTTTTTCGATGCAGGCATTTGCTACATGTGAATGACCAATAGCACAATAAGTGATACCTGACATGGCTCAATGAATATTGACTAAAGTAACACCCAAGCAAGCTAGTGATTACAGAAAGCACAGAATAACCGAGTGATACGAACGCATATGACCGATTGGTCGAAGGCGTCAAACCCCAAACAACAACAACAAGCGTAATGGACTTCTATTTTTCTCGTTTTCCTTATCTTAAAAACGAGCATGGATTAATTAAAAAAAATTATCTGTTCAAAGTAAAGAGCAAATTTGGCACTTAAAACAAGCAACAATTTTAGAACTACTTAATAAATTATAGTTTTTTCCAAATTATTTACCCCCCCCCCTGAACAACACCACTTGTGCCCTATTCCCGTTTATATTATTATTTGATGGACTTTATCCCAAGGAACACGGGAAAAGCTATTGGAGAATACGGTATCAAATGGGAAGGTAAAATTCTCCTAGACTTAGACAACGCGGATGAGGTGAAAATGTAAAACTGTTGACCGAAAGAAAATGTTAGCAAAATAAAAAAAACTAGAAAACTTTTGAATGCTCTAGTGCAAGAATAGGTCTGAAAATTAGTGTTAACAAGATATCACTTACACTAGGAACAAGTGAGGGTGATAAGGCGATGAAAGTGACAAGAAAATCAATCCAGTGGATAGCTTCACAAATAGAGGCGTCGGCTCACTAAAATTTAAGGGAAGGCAAAATATATTTTTCAAAAATATAGGAGGGGACAGTTTTTTTTTCAATGAAAATACAAAAAAAAAGGTATTTCCCAGTGTAAATTCAAAACCAAAGTATTTTCAGAAATCTACGGCGAAAACTAGGGAGTAATTATCCCCTACTCCTCCTATCCCCCAATCGGCATCTCAATTACGTTCCTGCGTAGTATGCTATTAGTGAAAATTGTCGATGAAGTGAGGGTGTAAAAATTTTAATAGCCAAAGCACAGGGTGTTATTTCGCAGTAAAAAAAACTATTGGAAGAATAGGAAGAAAAGTATGTAAAAAAGTGGGTAAAGGCAGTGGTCAAGCATGGCTGGGAAAAGTAGGCACTTCGAAACCCTGAGGAAGACGTGTTAATTGTTTTCCAGAAAAACTGACTAAGGATATTCGCTTATTCTTAGACACGCCCTATAAAATTTGAATTTTATAGGGGGGGGGGGGAAAGCAAGAGCGGATCCAGTTTTTTTTTCGGGGGGGGGGTTACTAATTTTCGACTCAGTTTTCGACTAATTTTACTGATTTTTACCTAGGTTTTACTAATTTTCGACTTATTTTCGACTCGGTCAAAAATTTCGGGGGGGGGGGGGTTCAAACCGGGTTCCCCCCCCCCCCCTGGATACGGCCTTGGGGCAAAGAGTAAAGCTTTGAATTAGATTGACCCGGAGGAGGAGTTTGCACAGTTTTGTTGGCCTCAGGTGGCTTGGTGCTATAATGAGTTTTGAATAATAGTAGTAGTAATAGTTCAGAAACATGGGAGCCTTCTAAAGATACGCACTGAAAATAATCTCGGCTTCTGGCAAAGTTTAAGCCCAGGGAACCCCTATAAATAGTAAGATTTGTCTTCCAAGAGAGACGTCGACAATTTAGAAAATCTTCTCTTTTAGAATTTAGGTTTTATGGTGAGGTCGTTTGCATTATAATAAGCAAGAGGAATAGTTATTTGGATTTTGAAAATTATGTTAGGAAATACCGAAGTCTTCAACATCTCGGTCGTGACTTTGGATTTGAGCCTCTCTACTCTGTCAGAATAATGCATCTTGGCGTACCGATTGAATCATTATTTCTCAAATTGAGAAACTTTGGTACAAAGAACGGAACATAAAATCGAATATCCATATATAAAGCCATTTAATAGTAAATACACGTAGGCCTAGATTTCTCCGAATATGGAATACTTTGAGGGTGAAAAGAAAACCAAATTTCAAGATTTATTATTTTAAAACAATAGGAAAAAAGTAATATGGGCGAATGGAATTGAATTAAAATAAGGTTTTATAGAGGGTCGTCAATAAATTACTTTACCTTACAAAGAATATTAAAACTAAGCAGCAGTTTAAAATGTTAGACAACGGTCCATTCACAATAAGATTTATTTAATGTCATGATTAAACTAACACTAAACCCATTGATAATAAGGATGGTTTAATTGGCTTGTTCTGGAAGAAAGTTTTTACATCACGTTTATGTTCCTATAAACAATTTTTACTATAGAATTAAGGAACAGTGAAATTCTCTGAAGTCTTAGCTAAATTCTAAAAAAAAGTACAACCAAATTGAACATCAGTGTGGAATCTAGCTTTAAATTTAGTGAAATGTTATTATGAATGGGACCGGAATCAGTTAAATCTCTTTATGAAAGGTCCTTAATAATAGTGTCTTCGCGAGATTATTAGTACTATCACCTTTTTTTATTAGATGCTAGATGGCCTAGAAATTTCTTAAAATTGTTTACGATCAAATTTCTTGTCTTGTTATTTTTGTCTGTGCTCTAGCACAGAGAAAAGGGAGTTTACATATAAAATTATTGTGGCTAAAATCTTAGCTACATTAAAAGGCCATACAAAAAAAAAAAAAAAAAACAATAATCAGATTTTCGTTGTTTTAACTCGCTCAAAATGTGACGGGACACAATGAGTAGATACAACAGAGAGTAAAAAAGTAGGGGTAGCCTATATGGCTTCCTTTTCTGACACGCACTTAAGGAATAATGTCATTGGCTTGCATAATACATGAAAAAAGAAGCCAATGGATTTAAAGTACAAGACTTCACAGAAGTCAATAGACAGTCAAGAAGAAAATTGTACAAACAAATTTATAGAAATAAATGAAAGGTACCAATATAGAACAGGTGAGTAATAATGTAGCAGAATAGCAATAAATAGTATTGGTTAAATTTGAACATTGATAAAATGTAAAACTCTGTTTTAGAAATTCAAACATAACGTTTGTGTTTTTTTTTTGCCTGGGGTAATAATATCGAGCCAAAATTGAAAAAGAGCTCATTCGAAATAGAATTTAAAGATATAGTGTCCTTTTTGAGTAACAAAAAATATAATACCACAATAAAGTGCCAATTTCTAACATTTTGTCCGTCAAAACAGCAATTTTGGCCCAAAGATGGCCCAAACTAAAGTGCAGGAAAATTATACGAGCCAAAGGGGAATTTATACAGTCTCCCAGTCTCAGCTGCCTTACTGGTGAAGGATAAAGCATTTGCCCCTAAATCAGCATGTAAAAAAACTGTTTTCATCCAATTTTATCTCTTCTTTTTATTTTTTTCTTGGACAGTTCAAATAGTAATGAACTGTTCTAAATTATATTGAAGCCGCTATCAGATAATATCGAATCGCTCAAATAATAATAACAAATATCAATGACTCTAGTGATACTTTTAGGCACGTTTAAGCATTAGCACTGATGGACTGACATAATTCATGAGTACAGGAACATGATCCAAAAATAGATGGCGAAACACGAGGGGAGGAATACCACTTGTTGCCAGTTACAGAGACTCGAAATTGAAAATGTTCAGAAATCGGAGAGTTTCCAGAAAGATTTTTCTAAGCTCCAAGGAAAAATGATGCTAATTTCTAACCAGTCTTTATGACTTACTTCCTTATAACAAGGGAAACACACTTTGTAGACCTCGTCCGTTTGTCGCATTTTTAAAGTTCAAGAAATGTTCGCTTGATTCAGGTTAATGTTGTTTATTTCTGGCTTTTCACTTTAAGAGCTATTGCTTTTTAAGTCAACATTTTTCTCTTTTGGCTCATTGTTACTGTATCTTTCTTTCATTTTTCTGTTTTATCTTTTAACTTATTTCATTTCAACACGAGCAGTTTTAAGATTTTTTTTGCGGATTTTGGGTATTGCTGCTCTTTATTTCACAAGTTTTATCGTCACTTTTTTAATCCCTTTATTTTAGTTTTGATTAAATTTACGTTGCTTTTTGCCATTAATACATTTTTTGTGTTCTTAATTTTCCTGTATTACTTGATGCTTACTTAGATGCTTTTTGGGGAAATCCGAAGCACAAATTTAGATTTTGTTGTTGTGATAATTGTTTATTGAACGAAATTTTATGTAGCGAAAGTATTATTAAAAATATTTGAGCTAATCACTAAGTTCATAGCACAGACATATATAGAACACAGCTTATATTCCTAGCAAAAAACAACAATTCATTCTGTAACGTAAGATACGGTGCAGCAGTCTAAGTAAAATAAAATATCCGAATCCAAAGCACACATAAAAACAAAGAAAACTAAATTTGTATCAATACAATAGCGTTTCTATTGTAAGTGTTCTATTGTAATAGCGTTTCTAGGTCTACGGTAGCGTTTCTATTTTAATTCAGAAAGGGGGATTGTGTTCACCTTAAAGACATTGTTATGTGATTTTTGGACTATTGGTTTTGGAAAAAGAAGATGTCAGGGAGGGGGGGGGGGGTAGTTACTCTTCATTATGATTGATTCTTAGAAGGGAACTAGAACTATACACGTCCAATCAAATGAGCCTCTTCTAAAGTTCACATGACCACCCCTTTCATAAAACCTTATATGCCTCTGGGGCATAACTTACAACCCTTGGCCCCAGACTCTGGGGGATTCTGTCAACCCCAAAGGCCTTGTTACCCAGTGAGCTCCCTCCGGAGTTTATACGACCACCCTTTCCATAAAAACCTTGTATGTCCTCGGGACAAAACTTACTACCCTTGCGCTAAAGGCTGTGGGGGTTTGTCATCTTGAAAGACATAATTTCCAGACCTTTCAACTACGCTGATCAAAATGGTTATCTCAAAATTTTTATTCGATGTGTCTTGGGAATTGATGGGCGTGGGGGCTTGTTGCCCTCCAATCACTTTTGACTATCAAAAAGAGCACTAGTCCTTTCAATTTATATACAATCGAATGAGCATTTTTCGAAGTTTCTACTACAGCAAATGGCCATCTCAAAATTTCTATCAGATGCATTTCGGGAAAATACGAGGTGTGGGGAGGGAGTAACTGTCCTCCGATCACTCTGAATCTTAAAGAGGGCACTAGAACTTCTGATTACAAATCCAATGAGCCCCCTCCGAAGTTTATACGACCACCCTTTGTATAAAAACCTTATATACCCCCAGTGCATAACTTGTAACCCTTGCCCTGAGGGCTGTGTGTGTGTGGGGGGGGGGGTCATCCTTAAATACATAATTTCCGGTCCTTTTTAACTACGTTGAAGCAAAATGGCTTGGATGTGTTTGGGGAAATGAGGGGCGTGTGATGGCGGTTGGTTGCCCTCCGATCACTTTTAACTATTTAGAAGGTTACTAGCCCTTTTAATTTCCAATCGAATAAGCCCTTTTTGAAGTTTCTAGAGGACTCCTCCGATACGAAGTTACCTGGTCTAAAAATATAAAATAATAATAATACATTATGCACACATCGCTCTTTACTTAGGCAGCGCAATTGCGCTGCCTATAATAAACTTTCAGATGATGCACGCTGGGGAAGCAGAAATACCTCTGGCCCTAAAGAAATGACGCATGTCTATTGGTGAATGAGGCCGAAAAATTATTTGCTATACTAGTTACTGAATTATCTGAGTTATACTAGACCTCATAATTGACCAGTATACTGCTAAATATCTTAAAACATTTCAAAAGTAGACAGAAAAAGTGAATTTAACTAAAAAAGATGTAAATTTCCCGTCATCTATCCAATAATATAGTGAATAAATAAATCAGTATGTTTTTAGGATTTCTCTTTTAAATGTGACTTTACAATGTTGAGTTTGGCCTAAGGTCTGGAGATAGCTCATCATATCCACGCCTTTTCTTAACCCTTTCAGTCACCATGTTCTCACATGAGAACATCACAGCTTCGCTTGGTCTTCTTGGACCCTGTAGATGGCAGCGATACTCGAGTATGCGCTCCATAATAATAAGTAATGCGAAAAGACACTGGCGAAGTTTCAAACCGATGATGCTAAATTCTGATTTTTAGCAGTATTTTGAAGTTGTTGCACATCCGTACTCGAAAGAATGGATCTACCAGGTATGTTTTCATGCATTTTTTTTACCAGATTGACCATGAAAATACGCGAAAAAAGGGGTTCATTTGTCCTTTTCAGTTAGTTACCCCATCTATTAAAAAAGTTTACCTCGCTAGTGCGTTGGATAGATGCCGCAGATTTTTTCGAAGTAGCGTGTTCTTGGGTAAGGACAGTGTGACTTGATACTAACTTTTCTAGTTCAATAGCAGCATATATGTTACAGTCAGTGTAACATACTTTTGTTTTTATTATTTTAAAAAATCTGTTATAACTTTTTCCTGTCAAGTCGCTTTTCTGTAAAAGCGACTCACTATCTTCTTTTCCAGGTCCATCCAATGATCGACCACGTCGAGTTCGTCACGCTGACATACTGAATGTCTTGGACGCGATCGACTCAGACCTTTCAGAGTTATCGGACCTACCAAACTCAGATGACGAAGGTGAAGATTGGGCGTCAGTAAATCTATCGCAGCCACACGATACGGATGAAGATTCATTATCGGAAGTTGAGGATGATGAGCCGCTCCTCCCCCCGCCTCCGAAAAATCGAAAACGCAGACTCGTATGGAAGAATGCGATCTTCTCGAAAGTTATCAACAATGCCGACCCGGCGCCGCCGCCACTTGGTCCCGAGGAGCCTATAGACTACTTCAAAGAATATTTTGATAGTGAATTTTATGAGTTAGCCGCCGAGATGACCAATCTTTATTCTGTACAGAAAACCGGCTCAAGTTTGGGTACAACAGCCTCTGAAATAAGAAGGTTCATAGGTATTCATATAGCGATGAGTGCTTTTAAATTCCCAAGGTATCGCATGTACTGGGATAGTCGGACTCGGATACCTCTAATAGCAGACGCCATGAACTTCAATAGGTTTTCGCGTCTCCGAAATTTGTTTCATCTGGTAGATATCCTCTCTAAAGACCCGGAGAACACCGATCGCGTATGGAAGGTTCGTCCGGTTATAGACCGGGTCCTGAAAAAGACAGAAAGCATCGTACCTTCTGAGTATGTATCAGTCGACGAGCAAATGGTGCCGTACACCGGTGCATTGGACATAAAACAGTATATCAGGGGGAAGCCAACACCGTGGGGCATAAAAATCTTTATGCTTTGTAAAAGTAACGGCATCATACTCACTTTTGATGTTTACCAGGGTAAGAAAACTATCCTGACGGAAGAGCAGAAGCAGTTCGGACTGGGACCTGGAATGGTACTAGCTCTTGCTGGTCGCGTCCAGCTTCGCCCGCATACGAAAATATTCTTTGACAACTTTTTTACGAGTATTCCGCTCCTTGAAGAGCTTGAACGGAAAAGTATGTATGGCACCGGCACGATCAGAGCGAATAGAGTTCTTGGCGCAAAGTTGGAATCTGATACGTCTCTGAAAAAGAAAGGAAGGGGGCGTTCCACGAGCTAGTGAGTGGAGAAGTATGTCTGATCAAGTGGATGGACTGTAGATCGGTGATAGTCGCTTCTAACATGATTGGAAGCGGCAACGTAAAAAACGTGATGAAGTGGTGTAAGAAAACGAAGACAGAGGTACAAGTGACGCAGCCGGAAGCTATTGCGGCTTATAACCTGAGTATGGGTGGGGTTGATAAGCTTGACCAGATGGTATCCTACTATAGGACCCTCATTCGATCAAAAAAATGGACTTTGAGACTCGTATTCCATTTGATCGATCTTGCTGTAGTCAACAGTTGGCTTGAATATGTCGAGATTTGCAAGGCACAGAATATGAGACAAAAGAACATTGTCGATTCGTTCACCTTCCGACTCGACATAGCAGAGACTCTCATTATGTCTGAAGACACTCCTAGAAGAAGAGGCCGACCCAGATCTCTTCCTTCAAGCGAAGAGGAGGAGAGTGATGAAGAAGACTCGGTTGCCGAAAATCGTAGGAAACGAAAACTCAAATTTCGTAGGCCCTGCTCCGCCGTGAAGAAAGATTCCTTTGCTCATTGGCCAGAAAAATTTGCCGCCCAAAACAGGTGTAAAAATGCCCCCTGTATCATGAAGACTAGGTTCATGTGTACCAAGTGCAACGTCCCACTTTGCCTGGAAGAATCGCGAAACTGTTTCGCACAGTTTCACAAACCTAAAGAAACGTAAAAGGATCATTGTCAATTCAGTTTCTCGTTTTTTGTACTATATTTGAAGTCTCAGTTTTTCATTGGTTTTATACTGTATTTGAATAAATTTGGTCACACTGTCCTTGCTCAAGTACATGGTGGAAAAGAAAGAAGACGTTCAGAAAAAAATCTGAAAAAATTCCTGGTAAGTACTTATCCATCACATGGTTGACTTTCGCTACTCTCATAATTTTGACCTTCCAGGCTAAAATTCGTGACTGAAAGGGTTAAATAACAACGAATAAAAACTGAATTCCTAGTTCACAGCTGTGCTGAAAATCTTTCTTCCGCTTGTTAAATTAAAAATAAATGTTTTGAATCTAAGTAAACACTAACTAAAAATCAAACTGAACAAATTCGTCGCCTATTAGACGGGCCTGCTGCCACCCAAAGCCCTCCTCCCCTACTAAGCATACTAGGATATAATTTTCCCTTAACTTGAAACCAAAACAATTGGAAATAAAATATGCACTTTTAAGTTACTGTTTGGATCCGTTCCACATATTCTTTTTTATTTTAATGGTAGGTTTTTGAGTGAAGGGTCAATTGTACATTGGTTTGGTCAGCTGAGAGTAGAAGGTGGTGGCATTCTTCCTCTTATGCACAGCAACTTGGCTGGTTTTGTTTATTAATCACTTATTACTTTGATTTAACAACTTTGCTATTTCTAACTTAACATAACTACAATTTTTTTTTAAAAATTCAGAAGTTTTTTCTATCCCTCGCCATCGGTTTTTTTCTTTATGTATGTTTTTTATCATGTAATGTTGACGAGATATTTTCTATTCCTGTTTATTTTTTGTTGTTGTTGTTTTTTTCCCTTAATACTTTTTACTATAGTATAGTGAATCTCTCTTTTTTTTTTGTGTGTGTTTTTGTTTGTGAGTATTTTGTAATTTACTGTATTATTTACTGTATTTTTTTTTGTGTTTTATTACATTGCGAGGTCCCCTACAAGCTAAGCTTCATGGGCTAAATAATCATTTGGTTGCTTGTAAAAGAAGATTTATTTTTTGTTACGAATAAAAATGATTGATCTGTGATTATGTTATACATGTGCTTAAACAATTTAGAGGCATAAAAACTCTAGATTATACAGGAAGAATCGGATGCAAACAAAATCCGATTCCATCTTTACGGTACTGCAGATAAATATTAATAAAAAAATGTGTATCAAACGAGGTTAATTCCAGTTTGGTAGTCGGCAAATAGTATTAGGGCACTTATATTGAAGAGGCAAGACAAGTCAGTAGAAGGGTGACCCAAGATGAAATTTGTGATAGAGCAGCCATGCAAAGCATAGTCGCTGCAAGTGCAGCGATCTCACAGCCCAATAATACTTGGATAAGTATACAATTATTCTTAGAAGTTAAAATTATGTTCATCTAGAAGTAATACATTCTTCTACTTATGTCTGGATATGATTCATGGATCCTATCAAATGCTGCTTAGCTTCAAGAACAATTGTCAATTTTTCCTTGTTCAAGGTAAAAAAAAAATGTCCTTGTAACTTACTTCAAATGTCCAGAAAATAATAGAGACGGAACAGTAACTGGACGTGTAACAGAAACAGCAACCAATAAAATCAGAATTGGATTATATGACTTGTACAAACAAAGGATGGCTCCCGTACTATGAATGGTACTGGGCTTTCGCTTGGACTAAGAAGAAGTTAAAGACTATGCATATACTTGTTTGAGCCATGGAGAAGGAAGCGACCAGTCATCAAACTACCCTGACTGATCTTTGACCTTTGACTCAAGACCGATCAAATCTGAAATCAAACATTGCTACCTTACGTGCCTTCAGACACCAAAAGAGCTAGTTCTAAGTTATATATTAACTATAATTGCTCAGAGCTTGGAAACCGAATTTAATTTATGACGATTCACATCATTCCGGATTTTGGCCAATTATTTACGCAGTGCCGAAAGGTACAGGGAACCGAGATTAAAAGCGCAGAAACCCATATAGTAGTGTAGAGTCTCTCTCAACGGCCCTATTTGATGAAATATAGTGATTTATTTATTGCCCTTTAGTTTTTTTTTCGTTTGCAGTCTTGTCAGGTTTTCGTTGGATTAGATTATTCTCTTGCGTGCTCTATTGTTTTTATCCTACTTTTCATTGTTTTGTTCAAAATTTAAACTTATTCATGAACATTTTACCAGCCCCCTGTCCCACAATTTCCTTTTCCTTCTCCAGTGGGCCTTTAAATAAGAATAGCAACTGGAACCCAGAGCTGTAGGCTATTGATAAACCTACTCCAGGGAGAAGGCTTAGTTTTCCTGTTTGAAATAAGGTTTGGCAACATATTTGACTACATAACTATAGAAAATGAACTTTTCTCAGTTTTACTTTGTGGGTAATAGATTTTTGACCCAGAATACACACTACTGATAAGTTGACTCTACATATTCTTACATAATATATCAGTGGATTACTCTACATATTCTTACATAATATATCAGTGGATTACTCTACATATTCTTACATAATATATCAGTGGATTACTCTACATATTCTTACATAATATATCAGTGGATTACTCTACATATTCTTACATAATATATCAGTGGATTACTCTACATATTCTTACATAATATATCAGTGGATTACTCTACATATGGATAAACAGGAGAACACACAGGAATCCCGGCTCCAGGCTCAGCAAAACTATAAAAAAGTGCCTATTAAAAAAAAAGGTATTGGACAATAAGAGATAAATCCTAAGAATATGGATATTTCAGAAACACAAGGCCTAAACCTACTTACTAATGCTCCTAATGGTATGTAGTTTGAATTAAACCGTCAAAAGATACGTAGCATGTAACAGTAGACCACTTTACGTATCCATGAACCACACCATCCGATAACGGATTAAATTTTAAGTTGAACTAAAGAGTAGTTCGAAAAGTTTGGGAAACATATAAAATTGAAAATTGGCGCTGGTTCCGAAAAGAAAGAGCCATCTAGCGGTTCGGTGATTTTTTTTTCTTTTTTTATCCCACCCTAAACTAATTGCATACTTCTCTTTCAGGTACTTCAAATATATGGGAGTGTAAAGAAAGCAGAACTTCTTCACTAGTATACTTACCACTTTAAGGTCAACTAGCCTACTTAACCCACCAAGATTTTCAAAATGTAACCTAGGCTTTGAATTAAAATTATTCTTGAAAGCCAAAAACATATAAATTCATTATCACTTACAGAGAAATTCCAGCTTTAATCCTATAAGTTTCAGGGTAATTGCCCCAGACACTACCCTGTGTGTGGCGGTATTGGTTTTTAGTTCCTATCTTCCCGTGTTGAATCACCAAAGATCCAACTCTTATGCGTTTTGCACTCTCTTTGGAGTAGTGTATTACATGAGCAGTAGAAAGCAAATCAGATATTCATGTCTTAAAGAAAAACTCGGGGACTGTTACATCTTACATCTACATATTCATTAATATATGCTTATATATAGCTGTGCATGATTCTTTAATTTGAAGCTACAAAAAGAAAAGAGATCAAAAAAAGACCATACACACGGTTTACTACCAGTATCATAATTGTGTAGTTCCAAGTCATACAACAAAAAAAAAGAGAATTAAACAATACACAGGCGTGATCAGGTTTTTACAAGGAAAATTAAAGAGCGAAGTGGACCTTTGAATATGGTCAGTCGAAGGCCCGCGATGATTTTTCTCACCTCCCAAGTTGTGTTGTTATTATGCAGGAACGAATGACTTAATTATATACATGCTTCTTTAGAGTATTGTTATTCAGCATATGCTTTTGAACGTCTTCATATCATCAGTTTTAATTGGACAAGCGCAAAGCAAAGGCAGTTGATGATGACTTAAGATAGACTGCAAATAGTTGTTGTTTTTAATTTTCTAAATTAAGCTCTTTAATTTTACGCATATGGCTTTACTTATCTATCGTAATAATGCAACAAAATAAGAACTTTGTATGTCTTTCGATTACTCTAACGAATAAGCCGAGAGGTATTAATTTGTTTTGATCCTGGAGGTATGTCAAATGCCTACATTTCCTTTAGTAAAAAATCTTACTCAAACTGTAGTTCTCCAACCGACATTTCCGTACATTGATTTTCCAAAGGATTTGACTATTTTTGTGCTTCTCAGATTTCATTCCCCTTTCTCACAAAATAAATTAATGTGCACGTCCCTGACCGTTGATAAGGGAGTTAGCCGGTTTTAACTGTAACTTTTTAACGGCTTTCTCATTTCAACAGTTCTTTTAACACGTCGCCCATTCAGGGTTGCGAGCTTCAGTGAAGTATCGCTAAATTTAGTGACTCTTTTCTCCTTGCTTTAGTAATTTCTTTACTGAAGTTGTGAATCTTTTGTGATTTCTAGTGATTTTTATACGATACTGTTTATGGATTTGGAGGAAATCCATAATCCATTTGTGTATGGATATGGATTATGATTTCTTGGAGGAAGGGACATTTTTATGAAGGGGGCGCCGGATTTCCCAGCACTATTTAAAAAATGATCAAAAATAAAATAAAAAAACAAGTTTTTTCGACTGAAAGTAAGGAGCAACGTAAAAACTTAAAACAAACAGAAATTATTACGTATATAAGGGGAATCGCTCCCTAGTCAATACCTCGCTCTTTACGCTAAAGTTTTTTTTTAGCACTTCCAAAAGAGCTTTCTATTCTAATTAAACGGCCTTTGTGATTCAGGGGCTTGTAATTCGAACAAAATTTGGACTTTAGCATAAAGAGCGAGGTATTGACTAGGGGGCGAACCCCCTCATATACGTAATAACATATACTTAATAAAAAAAATAAAAAAAAACAAGCGAGACGGCTCAATAGTAATCGAAACTTAAAAAAACGGAATTTTGATGTCAATAAATATATCAAAAGAATGGGCTTATAATCAGGGGCGGATCCAGGATTTTTTTAGGGGGTGGGTGCAAAATAGGATGATCCGATAAACTTGCATTAGGAGCCAGTTTGATTAACGCAAACCTGCGTTAACTAAGTAAACTACACTGCTTTAGACTGCGTTAGGGGGCGCGCGCCCTCTCTCTCGCCCCCTGGATCCGCCACTTTATTATAATGAAAAAGCAGCAATTTAGCCAAAAAAAATAAAACTAATATGCAAATTTCGTTTACTCATTCATATACGGTTGGCTAATTTCAAAACCTGCATTAATTCAAAAACGTTCAGAAATTAAATAAAAAAAAAGATTTTTTTTAACAGAAAATAAGGAGCGACATTTGAGTAAGTAAGGTTTTTTCATGCGTTTGGTACCTGGCAAAACACAATTTTGCGCTCAATAGACTCTTTTGTAACTATTTGAGCCAGTAACAGAAGAAGAATCACTAACATTTAAGAAATTCCCAAAAACTGTTAAAAATCTCAAAAGCAAATTAACAAATTAAAAAAAAAGGATTTATTCGGTCGATACAGTGTGCTTAGGATAGGGCGGGGGAGCAATATCGGCTTTCTAGCTAAACACCCTAGTTGTGTGTATATTTTGAAACGGTAAAAGAAGCCTGATTTCGTCAATATTTCTGAGTTGAGTATAGCATTTTTTTAAATGTATGCAGTTTTAATATCTACCTTAGTTAAATTATTTACTTCAGGATTGACAAGCACTAAAAAATGAATATGAAAATGTCATGAGATTCTCAAAATGTTTCTCAAAAGCGTTATAAAAGTTTTTCAGCTTTCAACAATCATCATGTATTTTTTTTTCTTATAATTTCGGTGTCAGTGTGAAAGAGATGCCCTATAACGGACATGTACCCTTTAAAAAGTCTAGGAATATTTCGTGTTTCCCTTGAGAATACCTAACATTAAATTGATTAAGTATCAACTATTCAAATTAAAGATTTGCTTGATTTAGTAAAGTTTTGAGCTTCGTTTATTCGTAAGTATAGGGGATACATAAATACAGTTAGTAGTTTTGGAAAGTAAAGAAGTTATTATGGCACTTATGTGTTATACAACACACACTTGAGAACTTCTATCGCGAACATGAGACAATACCCTGCTTTCACGATGTTTATACCAGACAATTAGCTTCGGCTCGGTGGGAAACTACATTATAGCTATATTTTAATTAGATATTTAGTTGGTATTTTAGTTAGGTTAGGTTAGTTTAGGTCCTGCATTTAATATAAGGCGCTCTGGGCGCCCCCACTTCCATAATTCTTCGTTGTAGTTTTCATAATTTTGTTACTAAAGTATTTTGTTTTCGTTATATTTTGTTATATTTCATTAGCATTCACCAAACTTCACTTCTCGAGTGTGTATTATATAACACATAAGTACCGTTATTATCACTGAGAGGAAAGTAGACGGGAGTAAAAACAAAAGCGAAACCCATAGGAATTGCAGTGAGTAGCTAAATAGTGGGACTGTGGTTTGGGACATATTTCAATTGAAAATAAAATAAAATAAAATGCCAGCGTCTTACCTACAAGACAGAACTAAAAACAAATTCGTCCGATAATCTTCCTCACTTTCTAACTGTTTTGCAAAAAAAAAAAAAAAAAAAAAAAAACGTGTTAGGTATACCAATTCTTAACAACATGCTACTGTATACCATCCAGACAATGTTTGTGTAATATTTCTTGCCTTAAATATACTTTTCTGCATGCTCTGCCAAGATTTTTGCAAAACTATAAAATTAAATAATTCCCTTCTTGTTTTGAAGCGCCAGCGTTAAATTTTATGAACGTTGATAAGCTTTTAATAAATCATCTGGTTATTAAGGGTTTTAATTTATAGGTACCATAAATTATTGAAAATTAAATAAGTTGTTACCTATTTTTCACATTTTAATTGAACACGCAAGAAAACATACAAAACTTTGTTCTGTAGTTGGTTTTTTACCCTGTCAAAATTGAGATGGCTTTTGTAGAATTAAAACAAAAATTAGGTGATCTTGACTGAAGTAGAGAAAATAAGTTCAACATTAAAAGTGAAATATTACCCATCGTATAGAGTAGGTTTCCACCCTTATATCTAGTGGTTATCGCCCTCCCTTCTATCCGGGTTTCAAGGTGACCCAAAAAACAGGCACCTATTTTAGTTTTGAGTCTCGACTGAATGAAATTTTGATTATTACAAATTACTGTTTTAAATTATCATATTAAAAAAAAAATTAAGTTTTTGTTCTTCATTCTAGAGCAGATGTTAGAGATGTTTCCAACTTAGGTTTGTTCATTTCTTTCGTATGGCACAAAGCTTTTCATGAATTTTTTACAAAACGAACAAAAATTAGCAGTGATATTCTCTATGGTGGCTTCCTTATGTCTGCTAATGATCCTCAGATTCTCTACACAGGCTCTATTCTTGAAACAGTCCAAATAAATATGTTTCAGGTTTGGTATATTGAGCCTATTTTTGGGATATTAAACCTAAAATTAGTGTTTGAACTGAGCCTGCGGCCTCCAAACATCAGCCAACATTAGAACAAGCGTAAGCTGCCGGAGCTTTATTCTAGTCATTCTGTGTGAGAACATGGTGAAACATGGAACAAATTGCAACAAAAATGATTTTACACCGAAACAATCAGAGAAATCTGGAAAATAGCCAACTAAAACCAAGCAAAGATAAGAAACCTGGAAATACCCAAAACTCGTACTTTAAGACCCGAATTTCAGCCCAAAAATAAGGCATAAATGCTTTGGTTTTGATTGGCTTTTTAATAAGACACAAATGCTTTGGTTTTGATTGGCTTTTTAAGGGCCATATACTATTCATTCGAATGGGTTTAAAACCAATATCAGCTTTAAAATTACTTAAGACTTCAATTCTGTAAAAAAAAAAAAAAAAAAACACCAAAAAAAATAAAATTTCACGGGGAAGAGTCCGAAAATTTAGTTTTCTTCAAAAATGTGTAGGAATGTCATTTTATGCCTTGTCTAACCTGCTGAATTACACAAAATTTAGGCAAAAAATCTTACGACCTCAAATTCACGTAGCCAAAAATCTTAGGTAGCCCAAAATTGAGCCAACGGTCCAGAAACATATTTTCTTTTAGCGTTTGAAGTTGCACTAAGAACGCATGTGCATCTTGTTTACGCATCAGAAAACATTACGCAGTAGAAATCATATTTCGTATTAGCATTTTAAGTTACGAGAAGTCCTAACAGGGCGTCTTTTGTAAACCCCATCTATAAATGATGCTTCAGTTTCGACCCAGTATCCCCCAGCCCTTTTTGCCACTATGTTATTGATACAGGGTGGTTGATGCACAGGACACTATCGCAAGTAAAGCTATCTTATGGGGCCATCTGAGGGAACTATGTGGTTTACTTGAAGCAGCATTTCAAAAATGCAGAAGCAATGCTGTGATTCTAAATAAGTTTGGGATACCAATCGGTTTTAGTCAAATTTGTTTCTTTATTTTTGCAAGCTTTTATCAGTCAAACAAGAAGTATAGCTTTTTTTAAAATACTATTCCTGAGCTCCGACCGACACGATGGGTAAATCCCACCACTACTTTTCGAGAAGAACTAAAGTCTGGTTGTTTGATTGAAATTAGATTCCAGCACTGTTTCCACTTAATTTCTTTGTCTCACGTGTCCAGTTTTGCAGAAAAGGATTTTCCTTTTTTTCAAAAGAATATATGTTTTTGGAGTTTTGGCTAAATTTTGAGCTGCCTATGAAGTTTTGGCTATGATGAGTCTGAAGTAGCGAGGCCTTTCGTGGCAAAATTTTGCAAAATTCAGCAGATAAGAGAAGGTATAAAATGACATTTTGAGAAAGAAAATTCAGGCTTTCTTGCAAAATTTGGCTTGTATGTATTATTTTGGACGGAACAGAAGTCTAAACGAATTTTAAAGCTGATATTACTTCTCAGTAAGTCAGAATAACCAGTAAAAGACTTTTAAAAACCAATTCAAAGCCAAAGCATTTATTTTTATTTTTGAACTAAAATTCAAGTCTTCAAGCGCGATTTTGGGGCTTCAGGATTTTGAAGTTTTTCGAAGTTTAAGTATGTCCTTCTCCCAATTTTTCTCAGTAAATTAATGCAAGAAACATTTCTGTTACAATTTTTTCTACCTTAAACCGTAGAATGACAAGCATACTTGCTTCATCTTACTGGAATTGGAATTCCACTAGAAGAGAGACAGATTCCGCTTGCATACAGAACGCGGTGACCTCTACTATATTGAAACCCTCAGAGACCATCATCCTCTAGATCAGCTTAGTCTTTGCTTCTTGGATGTCCTGTGTAGCTTGGACTCTTTTCATTGGTCTCATTGTTTCCCTGCGATACCGTAATTCTCCAAGGGACCCATCCAAATCTAAATTTTGCTCTTCACGTCAAAACTGATGAATATAATTTCCCGTGATTTTGTTGAACGTGCCTCACTATTAGTAGTGCTTGAAAAAAAATATTTCAACTGGGGCTCTATTTGGTTCCTAGTTGTATTCACAGATATTGGTTCTACCATGTCCTATGATTAAAGACAATTATGTCTAAGAATAAAGTTTATATATATATATATATATATATATATATATATATATATATATATATATATATATATATATATATATATATATATATATATATATATATATATATATATATATATATATATATATATATATATATATATATATATAATTATAGTTTATAAAGTTTATATAATTATATATAAATATATATATATATATATATATATATATATATATATATATATATATATATATATATATATATATATATATATATATATATATATGGGCCGGAATTCATCACATATGAGTTTTTCAGAATGCCAAGTGTAATAATCAATTTAGTGTTTGAGTTCCCAGCTGACCCATTTCTTAATTATTTTTTTTCCAAGAAGTTGGTATCACAATTGGTCACATCTGAAATGTTTTTGCCACAAAGTTTTGTAATAATGTAGATAGGATACCTACTTTCTGGGACGGGGACGAATCTATCTAAAATTTAGCAAGTGTCGGAGCAAATACCGATAACTTTTGTTTAACCATAAATTTAATAATTCATTTCAGTAATTTATCATCTGTAAGTTCTTAGAATGCAATCCCTAGCTGTGATCATCTGCATATAGTCGTTAGAAAAGATTTAGAGTGAAAGTTCCGCAAATCAAAGCTTATCAGTTCCAAGGACAAATTAAAGTTAAACAGGTATTTATATGTACAAACGACATAAAATTAAGAAAAATGTGACAGGTAATAAAATTTCAAAAAGTTACAGGACATAAACCTTCCATAAAAAAAAAGAAAAAAAAGGAAAAAAAACCTCGTCAAGCACCTACTCCTTGGTCGTAAAAAATATGAATTTGAACGCAAGTGTTCTTTTTTATTAATATTTTCTCTTCTCTTCAAAGTTTTAATTCTTACAAAAAATTGTCTCAATATTTGGAACTTCTAGAATGTCCTTCTCGAATCATTTGTATTTCTTATTTAACAATTTATTAAATATCAATCCATTTTAAACTTATATTTGCCAATTTTACAACTAGTACATAATTTTACTTTTTTTTTTTACATATTTACTATCAATTATAGCTATTATATTGTTTTTAAACATAAATGACACTCAGGTCATGGCTATGCCAGCAATCACTTAGAATTGGATCAAACTGCTAGCCCTACCTATTTATTCCACAGTTGGAGTGAACACCTTAAATTATGACAACGAAAACAAGCATCAAAAGCTATTAGTTAGAATTTATCCATACCCGAACGTTCTTGAATTAGCATGCTTGTAATATAGTAAAGCCCAATACAGCTTGTATATTACACGGTTTAAATGTGCTCCCAGAGTACGACTTTTTTTACTTCAGTATGAAACTATAGTCAGTACTAAACTTGGATATATTGACAGAAGTTTTCTCAGTGTACAATAAAGTTGAATCAGGAAAATACAAGCCAATTTTGTAAAAGGAAGCAAAAACAAGCTTTTCTTTAGTATTGTCACCATGAAAAACTGTTGGGTTTAGCCTCCCCTTCCACCTCACCTTAGGAAAAAGTTGAGAATGAGTCACTAAGTTCAGTTTTACCAACTCTAACCAGATTAGGGGGATAATAACAGGTCATTTAAACAAATGCAAACTCACAAGTAATTGACAATAGCTTATAAGACACTCGCGTGCCGAGTGCGAAATTTAAAAATGAAAATTGAAGAAAAAAAGGTGAAGATTTTGAGAGGAAATTTCGCTGGTTTACAGGAGGACCAAGCCCAATCATCAATAATATTTCAAAGAAGAACAATATATACAAGGTTTTTAATTAAAACAACTGTCATCTTCAGTTGGTATTAACTTCAATGACTTCATGTATACACGAACCATAACATCAAACTCAAATTTATCGGTCACTTAATACTTAAAAATATATGACAATTTTTCCCAAAAATATATTTCTAAAAACTTTCCACTAAATATTTTTCCATGTCGTTTCTTTATCTCTATTTAATTTGTCCCTTAACATTCTCATTTGTTCTCAGACATATTGAATTTGATTATGCGATATTTCACAAGAATGAACTGCTTTTTGCGGGAGGTTTCTCGCCTGATTTTAAATTACGCAAACTATTTTATTGTAACAACTTTTGGTAATTATAAGAAAAAACCTAATAATTATTACACATTCAATTAACCATAAAATTGCTTTATTTTACGTGTTTTTATATATGGTAAAAACTAAATTGTAATTTCTATTTATAGCATTGTTCGTGGAAGGTCTAGATGAAACGAATACCATCTATTACGATGGACTTAGCTCATTCTTGCAGCTGTAATCTAGCATAATGATGACATTGTGCATATGCATAGATTGAAGATGTCCTTTCTACAATTTCCCGGTTGCTACGTACATGCTTAAGAAAAATTCCTTTTTGAGGTTACAATTTTTCAATGTTAACACCCTGAAACCTAGTTTATAAAGTGAATATCTTCTGATTTGGGCAGCACAATCTGTATCTGTATCACAGAAGACGAATAAATCAGTCAGTTCAATCCTGTCCTATTTCCAATGACCAATTGCGAAAGCTACCCTGGCTGTCTGTATTTAATACCACCCAGGTCGTTCACTAAACCAGTTATGTGGTGATATGTTATGCATATAAATATGAACTAATTGAGCTGTAACTCCGCCGGTTCAAAATTTCATCAGTATGTATTTAAACACCATAAGTTAGGCAAAACCAAATAATAGCCAAGCAAAGGGATTTTTAGGTAATTCCTGTTGTGACGAACAAAAACTAGCTTATTAGCAAGTGTTCATACTCACACTTTTTTTTTAATTTCGGGTTAGCCGCTTCTTGATGGCTGGTAAGAAAGAGACTCCAATGAGTTACTCGCATGATTTGAGTTCATACAATTTCTGTTTTTATTGATAAATTTCTTGTTTAGCGTGAGAGAACGGTCTCACTGAAAGGAATCGTATATTTTAGTTTCGTGTTTTTAATTTCTTCTTCTCATAGTTATGCGAAAAGAATTGTTTGGGTACAACTATATAATTTTTATGGATGGCTACCTAATTATCAATACTCCCATCTCCGTTTTAATGAACTGTCTATTTGAAAGTAACTACCAAGACCACACTGCCTTTCCATCGTACCAGAACAAAACAAGTCTTACCTGAACTTGCTTAGAGTAATTATGTTGAAGCTATAATTCGAATTCTTTTTTAATAGCATTTCTTTTAATTAGGAGTTACTTTTATGGTTTTTATTTAGATTTTTCTCTTAAGCTGAGGACGGCTATTGATTGTATATGTGAAATTTTTGTGTATTAATTCGTCAGTCACTGTCTTACTTGAAAAAAATATCAATTCTTGGGATAAATTGAATAATCTAAAGCAAACAAAAAATACAATTAAAAATTGAACCAAACTTCAAACGAGGATAAATCACCACCAATAAAGACGGCATCGCCGCCCCTCAGACCCTCCAAAACACTACAGTATCATCTGTGCTGCACTGAAAACGAAATATACCCCCTTTATTCTGTTTTCATTACAACGTTAAGAAAATTTAACACGGCCCCAACCTCGGAGGATTTCTTTCTACGGTAGCGTCCTTAAATTTTTTCTTTTTTACTCTAATATGCAATAAGTTTTCATTTATTGTTTTTTACCTTTGGAATACATGATTTTTAGATATAGGCTATGTAGAAAATCAATTGACAAAGTGAAACTTTCAACTTAAGCTATTTATTTAGTTTTCGGAAAAGGCGAATGTAGTTTTCGTTTTAGTTTTTGGAAATGGTAATACCTGCCTTTCCCCCTTTTATGGGGTTTGATGGGTGGGAATACCTGCCTACCCCCTTTTTGTTGTAATTGTTTATTTCAAGTTCTGCTTCATTGTTGATTTTGATTTCTATTCTTTAAAGTTCTACTTCTTCATCTATAATAATTTGTTCGTTAAGGTTTAAGATTTTACATAAGCAAAAGAGGGGACATGGGTCCAGGGAAAAGACGTGCGCAGTGAACGAGATGGGGCTCGAGGCCCTGCCCCTTCAAAATCTTTATTTTTTTTTTTAATGTGGCGGTAATTTTTATTCAAATTATCAAATAAAATTTGTTTTTTATTAATTCCCCTCCCCAAATTGTTTCTATTATTGCCCCCCCTCCCTAACCGAAAAATTCCTGGGCCAATTTCATCCTGAATAAAATTCTTTGGATGACTAATATTCGTTTCTATCCATTTGTAAAAAGTATACTTAATGTATTTTAAGTTTGAACCATAACACTATTCGCATAGGATTGGTAATCAGCAAACACATTGTTCCTTAAATAGCACATTTGCTGGAAATGAAGCACTATTTCTAAAATATATTCTTTTTTTCTGATCCTAGACTATTACCGTCTTATTTATAAAAGATTAAGAGACATTTGACAAAAAAAAAAAAAAAAAAAAAAAAAAAAAAAAAAAAAAGAAGCCCAATACTTGGGCTTGCATAGGACTCTCTGGGCTTTAGAATATTTAGGGGGATGGTAGTCTAACACCTGTTTGTGGTACTTTCTCTTTGTTTTAAGCTAGACCCGATTATACATTTTAATTTATGTTCTCTTAGGATTCACCTATTCAAACACGGCGATATGTGTTATCTTTATGTATGACCAGATTATTCATTTTGGGTTTTCTTTGTTGTGAAGACAAAATATTTTGAAGATTGTTTTTATAGATATGTTACGCCTGAATCGGGGAAAACAAATTTTGTTTTCTCGGATTGCCTTGAACTTAGAGAACATGTGGACAAGAGACAAGGAAGCCTCGTTGAAGTCGAAAGCTTTGGAAAAAATTGCTGTATTGACTCGTGGCGCCAAAAATTAGGCCCAAATTTGTTCTGTCCCCGATCAACACGGAGCTCACTGAGCAAGACAAAGCTAAGAGGAAAAAAGTTTTTTGAAAAAGTTAGTTTGTATCCATTCGTGAAACCCGGGAATGGGCAAAACATTGATGTTGTTCAATTGGCTTAAAGCTTTCAGAGTAAGTAGACTGGACTGAGGGATCTTGGTAAAGACAATCTATTGTGGAAAAAATATGATTGTATCAGTTTAGTGCGTTAAAGTTTGACTCTGTCTCACAACTTTATTTTTTGAAACAATACAAATCCTTAGCGTAAAGAGTGAGGCGTTGAGGAGGGGGCAGCCCCTTTCATATATGGAATAATTTCTCCTCGGTTTAAGTTTTAATGTCGCTCCTTACTTTCAGTTGAAAAAAAAACTTGTTTCTTTTATTTAATCATTATAAGGATCCTGCTCTTCTATTCATAAAGTTTTCCAAGCCTTTTTAGAGGACCATTCAAGGTGGAACAGAAGGACCGTGCTTCTCCCTAAAAAAGCAGAATAAATACAAAGATATTTTACATTTATGGAAAATATGCACTTATAATCAGTCCTGGTTAGAATTTCGTTTTTTTCTTTTAATATGATTTGAATAACATGAAGCTCAAAAGTGGCTTTACCAGTATACCTATATAATTAGCAATGTCGATGAGTTCCAGCCAACCACAAATGTGAAAACAATCACTTGACTTTATGCAGTGAGTATCTGAAGCGGGATTGCACAATCGGAGCCAGTTGGTTCTGATCCTCTCAAGAAAGTATACGTTTTTTGTTGTTTTTTGTATGCCTGTCATCCGACAGAGTCTATTGCTAGTCGAATTATGAGATAAAGAGTTTTTTGAGAAGCAAATCTAATCTTATCTATCTATAAAGCACTCAACAAAAAGAAAATAATCTGTGCATGCAGATGTTAAAAAGGGTTTATTTCTACAATATTGGACACGCTCGATCTTGGCTCTTGGCCCCTCCAAAGAAAAGCAAAAATGGCGTCTCTGATCTATTGCGAAACCTTGAGTTTTTGGAGTTGTACGCTTTTATCGTGAAGGAAATGATATGCTTGATAACTTTCGAGATAAAGGTTGGCTTGATCTTTTAAAAAGTTCAAGACGTCGTATCTTTAATAAATAGACGGCCCTAACCATAAGTAAACAGATGAAAGATTGATTTACTTGTATTAAAAGCTATTTTCTTTATGTCTTAAACTTCAAGGAAGTATTGACAGCCTTCCAGGTGTATTTTTTCTCAGTGCCTGAATGAAAGAGGGTCATGGTTTTATGCCGAATGAAAAAGGAAAGGCGGAAAGTCCCTCAGAAAGCGTAGTCCTAGAAAATGCTTTCGCTGCCAAAAGATTATTGCCTGCCGACTTTTGACGGAGAACTGTTCCTATTAATCCTATATAGTTGTGTGCCAAGTTGAGATATACTTGAATGTATAACATTTTCAGTGTGCTCAACTACTCTCAATTGAATGTATCGTGATTTCAAAGAAGAATAAATTTAGAACAAAGAATTTATGGTAAATAAGAATTTAAGCATAAAAAATAAAAAAAAAGTACATTACTCAGGCTCGTATCAGAAAAAATTTGGACAGGGAAAAATTAAAAAATTATCCTCTTTGGAAATGAACACAAATTGTTGAACATCTCCTGAAACTTCACCATAAAACTAAGCAAACTTAAAAGAAAATTACAAATTTTATGCGAAGTTTTCTGCAGTTGAAACGTATATTCGACATTCAACTAAGAAAGAAACCTTATATCACTCTATTTTGCATTAAGTCACAAAATGCCACGTCTAATTCCAAACCCCTTGAATAGGTTACCTCGTAAAAGAGAATACTCTAGCAATCTCACTGAGGGAATCATAATAAAAATCATCAAAATGCCTCAAAAAGGGCATTTTAGGCCCACATTTTCAAACTTATCATGAGCAATGCTTCAGGCAAAAATTTCTACTACTAGTAGGCTACTACTAACAACTGACTGCAGCACCAAGCCAAACCTTCAGATGAGTTTGTAAAGTATTTAACATCAATTCGAGAAGCTTTTCCGAGTATCTCATTTCTTAGTTATTTGAGCATTTATGTGTCAACGACAGCGGTCCAGGGGGGGGGGGGCTCTTGGGACTAAAGCTAGTTGTGGGACAGGGGTCGTTCCCAGGCCTGGAACTTCCGTTCCAGGAAAGTTATATTCTTGGTTCATTTCTAAAGGCAGTCCATTTTTCGCCTTCGTCGTAGCTAGTTGTTCTTGTGCTACCTTATTTTCTCTATGTGTATTCTCACGTTATTTAATAAAGACCATGTACCAACGTTTATCGTCTATCTTCGGAATTTACGTAAACCATTACATCTGCCAATATATAAAAGGGCATATAAATAGAAAGAACTAAACAGAGGTTTACAGAGTGGTGACAGCAGTGGTTTACAGAGTGGTGACAAGCGGTTAAAACTAGTGGAGCATATATCACTAGGGGAAAACCTCCAAGTGACATTTGAGTGACCGTTATAAGTACTTACGACATCTTACGCTAAATACTGGCAACATAAAAAGCTATCGAAATGTTACGAGGTATTGAACTTTCTTCTATTCAAAGTGCCTTCTTGAGAAACACTTTCCTTTAAATGAAAATTTTGAAATATGATGTTAAACAATGCTAAATATGGATTTCCTCACGAGAGCTCCTACCTGCTAATTGAAATTTCTAAATCTGAGAGTCTCCGGTTCATTTCTACCTTCACCTAGACATTCTACGTTTGGTAATTTTTTTTTTACCTGACTTTATAAATTCGACGTGTGATATACATTTGACAGTTTCCAACCAAAATTTAACATTTTGAATTCAATAACCGAAAATTAATTCTCAATTGTGACTACATTTGACGCTAGTGATTTAATTGAGACCAACTACAATTGGATTTGGAACGGACTATCTTTCGTAAGTGATTTAGCACGACTAAACAACCCAGTAAATTTTATTAGACCCTTCTTGTTAAAGGTGAAGTTTATTGCCCAAAATCTATCGTCCGTAATTAAACAGCTGTGTTTAAAACCAACATTTAAAATTTTAGAGTGATTGCTTTTTCAAATTTTGATCTCAATATGTCAGTTATTATTCCTATATTTGACCCGGTGAAAACTGGATATAACAAAAAGATTGCTTTTGATCTTGTAAAACAGTGGATGATAAATGGCATATTTCCATTTCTTTTATTTGACTCCCCTCGATTATAAATTTGTCAAGTTTAAAACGTGGATTACTTGTAGCGTATGCCGCAGACAAAATACTAGGCAAAATGGTTGCAGAGTTTGTAGGCGTGGCTAAAATTTAAGGATGAAAGGGAATATCTATCGTGTAGAAGGATGCAAAAATTAGGAAGGTCATGTAGGGTGTACTTAGAAGCCAGGGATGATGGTGTAGTCCTTGGAAGATTTGCTCTTAATTTATTCAAGGAGTGGATCAGACCGTCCTACAAACGGTATTTGTTAGAGAATAGTGCAGAAATTTTGTTTTGTTTAGGTGATGCGTACAAGGTTGCAAAGCAATATGAACAGATAGATCAGATAGTGGGGAAAGGAGACACGTCTTCTTTTTCCGATGAATTTCTTTCTGCGCTGACGAGGGTGAAATTTGGACTCAATGATAATGAGAAGGCACTGCGAGATGCTACTGATTCCTCGCAGGGCGGTTTGGCTACCCAGGAAAAGGGAGCTGGTTTTGAGGTCCCGTGGGATGGTACTGATGCCTCACGGGATGTTTTTTTTTTGTTGCACTGCAAGATGGTATTGATTCCTCGCAGGGTTGTATGGCTACCCAGGAAAAGAGAGCTGGTTTTGAGGTCCCATGGGATGGTACTGATGTCTCACGGGATGATTTTTTTTGCTGCACTGCGAGATGTTACTGATGCCTCGCAGGGCGGTTTGGCTACCCCGGAAAAGGGAGCTTGTTTTGAGGTCCCGTGGGATGGTACTGATGCCTCACGGGATGTTTTTTTTTTGTTGCACTGCTAGATGGTACTGAGTCCTCGCAGGGTTGTATGGCTACCCAGGAAAAGTGAGCTGGTTTTGAGGTCCCATGGGATGGTACTGATGTCTCACGGGATGATTTTTTTTGCTGCACTGCGAGATGGTACTGATGCCTCGCAGGGCGGTTTGGCTACCCAGGAAAAGGGAGCTGATTTTGAGGTCCCGTGGGATGGTACTGATGCCTCACGGGATGTTTTTTTTTGTTGCACTGCTAGATGGTACTGATTCCTCACAGGTTGGTTTGGCTACCCAGGAAAAGGGAGCTGGTTTTGAGGTCCTGTGGGATGAGAAAAAAAGGTGGAAAGGGGGCTGGTTTTGAGGTCCAGTGGGATGAGGTTGATGCCTCACGGGATGGTTTTAATGCGTAGCGCTAATAGTTATGTAGAGATATCAACAGTAGTACTGCCATTTGTCGAACCACAAGTTAGTAGAGCAAAACCAAATAGGTCAAAACCGAGGCGTTCCATAGCAATAAAACCCCGAGGATTTTATTGGGAATAATGTCTTGACGTCATTGCAGCATGTCATGATTTTTAAAGTTTCTGCAATTTCTTTTATTTGTCACTGGTATTTTCAGGATTAACTAGACTTTCCCGGTCATTCCTTTTGCCCTAATTCAAAGTTTATACATAACCCCAACTTTTCTTGTCCTCATCAAATTCAGGAGATGGGGAACAAGTCTATTTTAAAGTATAGAAAGAACAATGAAGTGTTAAAATATCCAGTTTCCGACTAGTGTTGTTAGTGTGGTTCGTTTATACTATGTAAGTTTTTACTTTTGCAAGTATTGTGTAGTGTTTGTATTATGTAATTGTTTACTAGTTCATGCTGTAGAATGTTAGTAGGCGAGAAGTGAATAATTTGGGAAGGGAATGTTTTGAGTTCAATTAAAGTTTGGGGGTTTAATGAGAAGGGGATAAGCCAAATTTGGGAAATTTAACTAAAAACAGGGGGGAGAATCTGTAAAGTATTTAACATCAATTCGAGAAGCTTTTCCGGGTATATCATTTCTTAGTTATTTGAGCATTTATGTGTCAACGATAGCGGTCCAGGGGGGGGGGCTCTTGGGACTAAAGCTAGTTGTGGGAAAGGGGTCGTTCCCAGGCCTAGAACTTCCGTTCCAGGAAAGTTATATTCTTGGTTCATTTCTAAAGGCAGTCCATCTTTTGCCTTCGTTGTAGCTAGTTCTTGTCCTACCTTATTTTCTCTATGCGTATTCTCACGTTATTCAATAAAGACCATGTACCAACGTTTATCGTCTATCTTCGGAATTTACGTAAACCATTACATCTGCCAATATAAAAAGGGCATACAAATAAAGAACTAAAAAGAGATTTACAGAGTGGTGACAGCAGAGATTTACAATTTATTGAGGGAAACCAACCTCTGATCTCCTTAAATATGCATTTGGAATTAGTGTGCCATGAGGGAGTAATAGTTCCACTTTTTTTTATAGAAATGGTATTTTTTAACGAAAAAAATATTTCAGTCAAATCATTCTTTATGTATTTTTTTATTTTTTGTACAATGTGCCCCCCTTAACTTATAATGACTAATGCGCTGTAATATGCGTTTGCTTATCCTGCTTCAAAATAAATAAAAATTGTTAAACACGCACAAAAACTTAAGTACAAAACCAAGCAAACATAGTGAAGTTACAAATTCTTATGCACCATTTTCAACATTCAACCACAGTAGCAAATAGAATGTACAATAGACTTTCAAATATAAAGGAGCTGTTTGCTGTTATCTCACTCTACTCTACATTTAACTTTTAATTGTCAATATTTCCATCAGCGTACCTTAATTTGTGTATATAATTTTCTTTGCACACGCGAAGCAAATATCCAAAGCAAGCAGTAGACAAATCCCGTCTGCTCAGACCCTTAATTATGATTCTTTTGCAGCTTTAATTGGGTGAATTGCACTTTTTACCTACTGGTGAACTCAGAAATTTTTGGCATAGCTGGAGAATCAGAAAAAACGGCGTCTACCGCCACTCGGGTTTTTTTAGTTTTGGTACTTGAAACTAATTTCAGACATATTACCTGCCCTGTACCGCGTTATTGTTGAGTTACGACAATCATTTGCTCCAAAAACACTATCGTCTAGAATACGTCTGAAATTGCGACAAATTTTTTGATAGGAAATAAGGATTTCATTTGCCGAAGAAAGGATTTCATTTGCCGTTTTTGGTTTAATTTTATTTTATTGTTACTTAAACTATGACTTTTTTAGACTTTCTTAGATTCACACACTGTGTTTGATAATCAAAAAGGCAATAAACATAGATTTATTAAAGTAAAAGAATTTATAAAGTAGGTAAGTATATAAAGTAAATATGTAAAGTAAAAGCTAAAGTAAATTTTTTTAAAGTAAAGATAAATATGAAAAGAATATTATACTAAACTTTTACTAATCAGAAATAAATTTTGTGGGTAAGATATTTTTTTAAATAGAATAATGTACATCCAAAAGAATCTTATCAATTCAAATACGCTGATTGAAGAGTTAAACTAATCGGTGCTTTATGCTTAAGATTTCAGTATTAAAATTAATCGACCTAAAAATTCCAATTGATAGCTATTGTGGCAAGAGCTCCTGGAAGTTTAACAAGTACAACTACACCCGGAATATGCACAGGGGGGAAGGGACATTCTGCTCCATGCCCCTCCCCAATACCGACATTTTGCAAGATTTTCTTGTCTCTTTTGTATAATTAATCATTTTTTTTTAATTTTCTTTGAACTTCTCCCTGCCTCCCTAAATATAATCACACTCACGCTCCATTATCACATACCTTATTATCAGATAAAATTCGGCCGCCGTAATAAAACAGATGTCTTCCGTCATTTTCTTAATCTACTGGAGATCGAAAAAGTCAAACGATGTTAGACTGTCTATAACGGTGCAAGAAGGTCGTCCCTGATGGTACGCAACACGAAAATTCGTATGGAACCAATCGATTCTGCCGACCAGCCATGTCCAAGTACGTAACTCATTTTGATAAAAACGAAAACTACCTCCTTATTTCTAGCACCAACGTTTTTCAAAGCTTAGCTTAACTAAAACCCTGCAATCAGGGCCGTATCAAAATTTTTTTTCGGGGATGGGGAATACAAGAAGATCTTCCATGGACTTAGAGTCGGACATTTTTTTTGGGGGGGGGGGGAGAGGGGAAATAAAACTGTGTAGTAGTTTTTATACTACGCAATCTTCCCATATCCCCCTTGCCTACAGTAAATAGTTTTACGAAAGCTACCCTTGGAAGCCTGATATTTTTAAAATTGAAGTTGATCATGAGTATTGAAACCTCCAACACAGTAGAAAGTTAGGTACTATTGTATTGGCTGGAACCCACGCGATATATTATACAGGGAAGATGCTTAAGAAACTATTCAAATGGGTTTCTTTCAATAGAAAATTGAATTACAAACCGTGGTTTGTCATTGCGTTTACAATATTTAAACTTTTGTTTTTGGGGGCTTCGGGGGGGGGGAAGGTACCTAGGTTAGGTTACGTATTTAATATATGCTTTACCCATGCCCCTTCCCCTAATGTGCAAATATATAGCAGAAATTTGTTTCTAAACTATTATGTTTTCATCCTATTTTATTCTATTTCATTAGCATTAATCAAACCTCACTTTTTGCGTGGGTTCTAGCTAATACAACAGTACCGAAATTTATTATTCAAAAATGTTTTGCTACGAAAAAAAATTTAGGTCGTGCATTTAGGCTACTCAGTGCCAGTTCCTTTAGGGCTGGGCTGACAAAATCTCTATAGTCTTCCGATTTGTTCAGCAAATTCGCTATTTTTCGTACAATTCACCTTTTTTGGGGGGATGAGAAATTAAACTGCATCAATCTTTATTCGCCATTCGGCTAAAAAGGATGAAATTCTTAATTATTCACGATATCCAGAGGCCAGAGGATTGACCCAAGCGAAATGAGGTCTGGCTGCAAAAGCCGAATGCCTGGACACTGATCCGAACAAAGCGATTGCCATCTTCGTGGGCTGGAGGGTGGAGCATCGACCCATGTGAGTGGATAAGGCGGCAAAAAGAGTCAATATTTTGTTCGGATTCTTGTGGCCTGTATTCATTATCATGGCTCCAAAACTAGGTACTTGTGTATTATACCGAACACACACAAGAAGTGAATTTAGGCTAATGATAATGAAATATACCAAATTATGACAAAAATATAATACTTTAGTAACAAAATTATGGAAACTACAGCAAAGAATTATGGAATGCAGGCCGCCGAGAACGGATTATAGGCTATTAAATACCTAACCTTACCACCTTTATATATTAAATATTTTATTAAAATATGCCTGCATCGTTTTTTTTTTCACGAAAGAATTAGCTAATTAGGCTATAATCGAATGCGAGAGAAAAACTGGTTTTACTCAGATCAAACAAAGCAAACTTCTTGAGTGTGTTCGGGATAAAACACTAGTACCCAAAATTATTCTACGTACATTATTCTGTTTACTAGTATATCCAATTTGAATGATTTAGCTGCAAGTTCAACGAAAAGGAAAACTGATTTAGGCTACTAATAAACAGATGGACATTTGATCTTATGTATTTAGTTATTTGTTATAAAATTCCCGTGTTTATTGTGCTTTTAAAACTTACCCCCTTCCCCCTCTAAATTAAAACCCAGGGGCTTGCCTGTGTAGGGGACATTACATTCTGTCGCTTATCATAGACATAATACAATAATAAAGCAACAACTGCTTATTTCCTTATCTAAAAACTTGTATAAAAACATCGATTCTTTAATGGGACGAATGAGCGAGCACATTAATTATTGTCATTTGTGTCACCGACAGGCATTGTAAGCTAAATGACATGCAATCAATGTCGTCATGATGCCACACAAAGTTAATTACTGTTAAATTTGGCCGTTTCACGACACCCGGCAGCAACTAGACGGGTTCCAATGAGTTTTTTTTTATTTTCTCTCTCTGGTCGGATCTCACAGACTGCTTGGCGCATATTCACTCGTTGTGACGGCATTTTAAATGCATTTGTGGGAAGTTGTTAAAATTTACTCTCGCCTTTTTTCCTCATCTCGAATTTCAGTAGAATAGATATTCCAAAAAAAAAAAAAAACAAGAAGGATAAATAAACTAAAAAAAAAATATGGTACCCTTCTGAAATACAGGAAACATGCGAGAAGTGAAGTTTGGTTAATGCTAATGAAATAAAACAAAATAAGATGAAAATGTGATAGTTTATGAACAAATTTGGGCTATATATTTGCACACTAGGGGGGGGGGGGGGGGTTTAAAGCATAGCATATATTAAATAAATAACCTAATCTAACCTAGCTACCTTTTAGTCCCCCAAAACCCGAAAAAAATAACGCTTAAACCTTTGTCACAGACTGAGCAATATCTCACTATGCAGCGGAAACATGTTTATCAATAACGGATTGGAGATTTCAATGCGGTCTTTCTTTCGTGTGTCCTGATTTCAGAAGAGTACCAAAAATACTACATCCTGAACATAAAGCAAATTTGTAAACACTGAACATATTATAGTTCAGTGACTAAATTGCATTAATCGTAATAATCCAAATCAAGCGGAGTTTAAGGTTATGAATAAGAATATACCAAATATGAGATCACAGAACGGATGAAAAATAAAACCAGATAGAAAATCTAATTCATGCAATCCTTCAAAATTGTATGTAGTACAGGATTCACAAGACTGAAAAACTCTAAAGCCCTGTCTAAACCTTGGGTTATCCCAATTTTACTAAAATGTTATCTTTTACAGACAAGCCAAAACATAATGTCTTGAGTCGTTTTCTGAAACGTTCTTCCAATTTCAGAACCCCCTGGAAAGCCAGTCCCTTCTTATAAAGCCCAGATACCGCTCCTAGCCTCTGTTCTCATGTCTTTAGTAGCCACGCCTCTAGAATCAGAAGCTAGTTATCCATCTCAACCATAATTCGTGAGATGCCATTTGTGGATACAGTCTCAGCTCAGGTTCGTTCCAGGAGTCAATAATCATTAATGATTATTAATTATTTTATCGCCGTCATTCTAAAATGGCGGATAACAACAAATACAACCACTTCTGTGCTCGTGAATTATAAAAGAGGCTAACGCCGTAATCATTCTGTAATTACAACAATGAGAACAGGGACGCAAAGAAAGAGGGGGCAATTCCCCCTTATTTAGGAAACTGTCGCTTTCGTATTTTCACTGACAAATCAAAAAAAAAAATGACCCCCATATTTTCTAAAAAGTCTGTTTTTGTGTCTGTATTGAACGAAAACACCTCGCCCCCCTATATTGTCGTAAATTGGTGCCACTGAATAAGAATGAGATAAATTTTGTTTTATTTCATATCTTGAAACGAAACTAATAACAAATGATTAATTGCCTCCGAAGATAATTGAACCGTTGCTCACAGTTTCCTTAGATCGAACCTCATATAAGACTACGTCCTAATCTAGGACATAGATGTCATTACCCCATGAGTTCTGAGTAGATTTTCAAAATATATCTTGTATTTGTTCTAAAACTAGGCAAATGTAAACAGTAACCATATAGAAAGCTTAAAAAAATCTGGTACTTATGCAGAAAGCGGTAAGTGCGCGAGAAGTAAAGTTTCGTTAATGCTAATGAAATAAAACGAAATAGGATGAAAATATAATAGTTAAGAAACAAATTTGGGCTATATTTTTGCATATTAAGGGGGGGGGGGGGTAAAGCATAGCATATATTAAATACGTAACCCAGCCCAACCTAGGTACCTTTTAGTCCCCTTAAAAACCAAAAAACTGAAGTTTAAATATAGTTCCTACAGTGACAAACCTTTTGTTTATACCTTACTAGTCAGCGAAAACCTGTTTATCAATAGCGTGTTTGAGATTTCGATGATGTCTTTTATCGCGCACTTACCGCTTTCCACATAAGTATCAAAAATCTTATTTGTATTAATCTGTTAGGACAACGATTATTATTCGTTAGTATAGGCTAATTATTGAAACTGGGAGTTTTCTTTTTCATTTTTTAGGCCCTTATCAGAGCAAGTAATGGACTGGATGGCGCCAGTTTGAATAAACAATACATTATTGACTTTAAATGTTTATTACTTCCATACTTCCCACACCAACAGGCTTAAGATTTTCAGGCCTACGATATGTTTCTCGGCACAAAGGTAAATAATAATTTGAAAGCAAAAATTGAAAATATTCAGGCACTTGCATAGAAATTTTTTTGAGGTACATATAAAAAGAGCCAAACTCTAAAGCCCAGTGAAAACAGGTATACCAAATGGGAATTATGAATCGGAAAAGTTTGAAAATCCAGAGAGGGAGGGGGCGCTTACTTAGATCATCCCTCTTCCACACGAGTTCTTAAGTGACGGATGATTTTAAAGCGGATTTTTCTTCATTATTATGCATAATTCCACCGAATTAGATTATTGAAAGAGTTTTCGTAAGCAAATTTTACTACTTTAGTTTGTTGTGTGTTTCACGTATTTTGTTATTCAACTCGACGATATTAGCCGGTAAGATCTAAAAATTTAGGGGTAATGGCTAGCAAGATGACAACTCTCAGATAAAAAAAAAAAAGATAAAAAAGCACAGTATTAGAATTAATGCCTTTCATATTCGTGAAACATATTGCTAGGTTACACATAGACTAACTTGGGAGGCATTGTCAGCCAAATTTCGTGCAAATCGGAATGTTTTTAAACCAAAGCCTTCCAGATTTTCCAGGGGGGATTTCCTTGTATTTCAAAGTACATACAAGTATTTTAAAGTAGGCTGCATTGCTGTATTCTCAGTTTAATACACTGGACTGCAGAAATTTTAACGTTAGCATGATATCCATTTAAAAATTATTACAGAACTGGTATTTTTTGGTAATTAGACATTTCATAACCGATAAAACTAATGTGTCTTTCTTTTCGCAATAATGACGAATGATGGAGTATAATAACCGTTAGCAAATTAAAGATTGATGTCGTGTGAAAGAGAAGATAAAGGTTAAAATGCAGTTTATAAAAAAAAACAAATATTTTCGATTTTAATTCGAAATGTCAATTCACGAATCAATAAAACAAATTAGTCTATGGAATAAAGCGCGGAAACAGTGGATATTCGAAAGGATCTTTTTCGAGCCAACATCCATTTTTTAAGAACCAATCATAGACACTGGTGCTTGCTCAATATACGTTAACTCCAGTGGTGACTGGTTAAAAATAAAAGGACTGGTTTTTTATTCGTCCTTGAGATTTTGTATATAATGCCCATTTTACGATTACCTTACGATTTAATTTTCATTATGATTTCGAATATCCCAAATTTTCGAAAGCAAAATTTGAAGATTTAGTTTTGTTTTGTATCTTGGATGATACCACCAAGACATAGTGCGTATCCAATTATTTTTACATAGATTATATTTGTCGATAGAGGTAGCATCTTTAAGAAAACTGTGTGTATCCTTTTCACACAATTCTTGAGTCACAAGATTTTATAGATGCATTTTTAAAACTTAAAGCCAATTTAAGGCTTAAAAATTCATTAAGATAAACGCTAAAGATAATTGTAATGACAATTCGTGGCTTGCTTATACTTTCATGCACCAACGATCTGTTGAAAAATATTTTATTTGGACTGGAGAAATTATTAGAAAACACCTAAAATTATTGAAAAACAATTTTTTTTCTGCATTTAAGTATGGAGAGTATTGAGCCAAATTTGAACAGAAAATAAACAGTAGGGAGAATTTAAAAGAGCATTTATTGCATTTTTGTATTTTCATACATGCTAAAGTATATTTGAAACAATACTCGCTGATTTTTGCATGTATTTAAATTTTTAGTTCAATGAGTCCTCTCCTAAATTATTACGACCACTCATTCTATACAAAGTGGTCAGAATAAAAAAAAGGAAAAAGATACCTAGAGGTCACATCGTTCTTTACGAAATTCCCCACTAACAGAGGGCACTTGACATGTATGAATCACCTGTTTGAAAAAGTTTCAGAATCTTCTCTTTTTCCTTTCTCTATTTGAGTGTGGTCATGTCCTCCGAACGTCAGGACAGGAGATCGTCTTTCGAATGTTGTCTACAAGTGGCGACCCGAGGGTGGGCGAAAAAGAGGGCGACTGAAACACACCCTCTGACGACAGTACAACCAAGACCTGCGGAGTGCTGAGCTGTCGTTACAACCACAGTGGGAGGACGTCACGGCTACTGCTCCGCTCCGGGACGTCTGGCAAGGCTTCGTCGATGCCCTATGTGCCACACCTCACCCTGGAGCACAGTTTATAGAATTATCCAGTAAGTTTATCGCAGATCATTTCTGGTCTTCCTTCTCGGTGCGAACAAAAAGCTCCTCCCACTTATTTCTGCATTAGCGGGTTAGTCTGTTTCCGTCAATCAATGAGAAATGGTTACAAAGTGCATTATTCTTAATAGCAGGTTTCCACTTGTTTCGTGTCCAAGAGAAATCTGACTTGTCTACCCTTGAAAAGATCTAATGCCGCTTATTTTTATATCTGCAAAAACGTTTTCTGGAGCACTCGCACCTTGGTCTGGGTTTTTATAATGGGTGAGATAGGGTATGATCATACTGCTAATTCTATCAACTGTGCCCTGGAGGAACTAAGGTCTAAGGTAAGGTTTGAGTGTGGAGAATGTAGACGAAGTGCATTTTGGGACTGAGTCAGTCAAATTGGTTACAAGAGAAGTTGTCTAGTAACGGCTAAAAAACTGTTTCATCAATTTCTGGTGGTAATCATTAAGAATTTCCTCGTAACATATAAACAAAGAGAAAAACAGTCCTAGCCTACATTTCCGTATTAAAAAGAGTGCTTTAATTGCATTTTTTTTAGTCAACCACATAACCAAATATCAACACCGTTTTTTACCCGTTGTTGCTATGTCAAATTTTGAGTTAGTAGAAATAGTGCAAAACTTCTTTTGCATGAAATTTTAAACCAGCCAAAAAGAAGAAAAGTTTTTGATTCGCAAAACTTTTTGCAAGTAAATTCTACTTATGTGTGGTTAAAGGTAAGAGCCAATCAAGTCCATGTTTGACACTAAAACCAGAAAAAACAAAAAATCAACTTTGACAGATCAGTTTTGAATGGCTCAGAGTTTTACACCAAAATCTGCGATTCCGCAAGAACTAGTGATATAGTAACTATAAGAAATTGTCCTATAGTAGAAATGGGAATAAGATGCAGAGATACAATTCTTTGAAAGAGAGTAGTCAAAATGTGATCGTCATCGTTTTGTCATCGAGTCTGTTAACACTTATTCCAGAATTTTCGAGATCACTTAACAAAATATTACGATTTTTCGTTTTTTTTTCATTTGCCTATAGATTTATTTTGTACAATTTGTGTGTTTCTTACGAGATGGTGAACATATGCCCCTTCCTCTCACAATATTAACCTCCAAAAATCAATTCAGATATTCGAACTTGATCTAGTTACACAGAGATATATCCAATTTGTATAGGTATGAGATCGCAAATAAAGAATTTGGCTTATTTTAATTTCTGCATGTTTTCATTGCTTCATTTACAATACATCTAAAGTATCAAGCATCATTGTATTGTCAAATAATGCATATTTATCCCTCACTTGAGTGGATATGGATCAAAGGCGGATCTAGAGCAGGCCCAATTCGAGGGGAGGCCCAATGCGACAAGGGCGCTAATGAGCGATTTTTTTGGAGGGGGGGGGGGGTACTGTGACAAAGGTGCCAATAATTGACCAAATTGACAAATTTAGTCTAAAAAAGAGTGAAAAAAGAGAAAAAACAAGGAAAGAGGGCACCAAAAAAATCATGAGGGGAGGTCCCCATCCCCCAAAACCCACCAGTGATATAGCCTGTAAAAGGGAGGAGCTGATCGATATCATAAACTTCTTTGAAGTTAAAAAAAAAAAATGAATTAAAAGATAGTCCCATTGACCTGGTACAGAGTTGAATCTTACCTTAAGTAAGACCCATGCATAAATACAAAAAATATATATACTTAACTGACTTACGTAATGTTTTGAAAGAATTATTCGTTTGTTTGGGAAAAGTTCTTTAATTCATTAATCGCCGCGTGTCAAAACAGGCAATTCACTGTCAGGGCCACTTATAAGGAAGTCCAAAAACCATAATTACCAATTTAGCAGTGAAAACGGCTACTTTGGTAATTATGTTGTATATCTTCTTTTCAATATTCTTCAATGCCATATACACTTCTGTGCTTATTATTTGTAACCAAGTGAATTATTAGATAGTTCTACTTACCGCATTTTTTGCAGACAATACTCCGGACCTCTCTTGCGGTTTTTTTCGACTGCAATATTGGTGCACTGACCACAGAATAGTTACCACCTGTTATCTCAGAAGCAAAAACTATATATCTTTTCCCTGGTTGAACACTAGCTGCTAAAATACAACGCCGAAGTAAAATCGAATGTTTACGGGATCGTCGTCTTAAACGGATCGAGTTTTTCGCATCAGGATCAAAAAAATCCAACTTTACCTGAGCGCCAACCCCGATATTTCCTTTATATACTGTATGGACGTCAAACACAGTCCTATAGACTCCCCCATTGAAATTGTCACCTCGAGATCGCACTTTTCCTGAAAACACAATCGGGGCAACATAAGCTCGTGATGCGGCATCAAAGCTCTCATCGGGAAAACAAAGTACTCCAGCAATTTCCTCCACCCCGGTGGCTAGAAGGACCATGAGACAAATAACAAAATGGGGTCTAATGCGACCCAAATAAGCTCGCATTAGCCACATTTAGAAGTCATTCGATTTTGATTGTATATACTTTTCTTTATCTATGTATAGCTAAATAAATGTCGTCACTGTATTGAAAATCACACAGTATTTTGAAACCGGCTAAACGAGACGGCATCATACTGGAGACTGTTGCATTTTGGACGAATAGCTGGTATAGAAGGGAGGTAACACTGTGATGAAAACTGATGCGCATGCCGCTGGAGCAGAATCTATTAGAAAGTGTTTTCCAGCGTAGAAATCACAACAGACTGAAGGTTGCTGCCACCAAAAGCTTCATCTGCGTCCTTGCCGAGTGATGATTTACAACTCGTCTGTTCTGCCATAATTACGTCCAGAGATTTTCCTCAAGTATGTAATGAACTCTTGGCGACGAAATTTACAGCAGCTGCAATTGTTAAACAGAAATAAAGTTGTGTAACCTTTATACTAAATAAAAATTAGTACAAACAAGTTGACAAGAGCTTCAAAGATTAAGACTTGTACAATTACCTGCTTAATGAACTTGCAATATTAATTTTGTAGACTGGGATTAGTTCTAGAAAATAGAGACAAAAAAAAAAGGTTTTAAAAAGATGAGAAAGAAAAAAAAAGATTCATAAGAAAATAAAATGTGGAAAATTATTCTTTGGGAATTGTGAAAAGCTATGAAAAATGTTGTGAAAATTATGATTACTTCTAATAGTTTAATATAAACAACATTAAATAGCCAATTAAAAGAAGTCCCTGCAATTTCTAAAAAAAATCTAAAACCTATAAACCCACGATTTTAATGCTAAGAATAAGGTAGAAAAAAGACTGTCATTAAAACATCCGAAAAAAGGGAGCAAATAGTAAAACCTTTCTACATACAAATGTGGCTTTGTACGAAATAATCTCGGAGAAATAAAAATGACTCGTGTGAGGACCGAAGGCTTAAGCTTCCGATCATAGCGAGCAAAGCGAGCAGAGAAATGCGACGAAGTGTCTGCAAAGAGGGCTTGATCCTATAGGCAAAGAGCCTAGTTTTCTATATATATGAAATAAGTTTTTTATGTATTTGTGTATCATTCTGTTTCAATTAACATTGAATAAACAATTAATTGTTCAAGCTAGAAATGGGAAAAATCTACAAAGCGGTACACCTGTGAGAGTCAAATTATTCTGCCTGGATTTGCCAATTTATTTTTAACGAATCGTATAATAGCTGATAGCAAATGTAACACTTTGACATAAAATAAGCCAATTAAAATTATTTTACTTAAAACAGTAATCTTTTATGACAGAGATAATTTTTCTGTGACATCCTATTATACTTGCTAAAGTGATAGTAGTTATAGATTAAGCACAAAAGTTAACTTATTGTATCTTCACAACAACTCGACTATCACGTCCACTATACACTACACGAGCCTTTTTTCATTCTTTTTTTTTAACCACGGATTCTAATAAGATTGCATTGTTGAAGAATATTACTCTGAATTGTTTTTTCTATATATCTATCAATATACCCTATATATGTATATAAATTCAAGCACCCGTTTGTTTTCTTTTTCCGTGTGACTCGTTTGCAGTTAAACTATTCAAGCTATAAACATGAAATATTCTATACTCTTTGAAGGGGGTGAATTTTTCTTGAATATTAAAATTCACAAAAACTTTGCTGGAAGAGAAAATTTCAAAAATTTGACCTAGAGTGTAGTCATTGTCTTGGCGCTTCTTAAAGCTGCACTAGGTCTAAAACGTGAGAGAAAAGGCCCAAGCTGTTAAACGTGTCTTCCAAGGGCCAAAGGCTCTGTCAAGTAGAAGGGGATAACGAAAATCCGGGGAAGTCGATGTTTTCCTAGCTAAGGAGCCAGCTTCGGCAACGATATATATAAAATAATCTTTCTTTGCTTTAGCCTGTCTTTCTGCAGATTGAATAAGAAACTAACCTTTGAAACACAAGTTTTTACAAATAGTTACGCCATCCGAGGAACCAACGCAAGAGCTATCAGATTGAACGAGCAAAGTGAGCGGAGAGAGCAAAACCCCACGAAACAAGGTCGTTTCATAGCTGAGATGCTGAAACTAGGGCCAATCCTGTCGGCATTTGTTCTAGAAAGAAACTTTATTTTTGCTTTTTGTTACCTCCCCTTGCTCTATCTGTTGGGTAGATTGGACCTTCGACCCTACCCAAAACACTTCGCTTTGCTCAGAAGGGCTGTGGTAAAATTGGAAAGGTAATAGCTATGATCTGTTACCCAAGTACCACACGAGCAAAGCAAGTCTTTTTTTTTTAGTTTCAAACGGCCGAGCCCCATATGAGCATCATTTCAAATTGGCCAAGACGAAAAGTCGGAGTTTCCAATTATAGTGAGAAGGGAGCTTAGGAAGAAAGAAAAAAAAACGGGAAGCAGGCTTTTTGTTAGAAAAAGAGCCGGTGAAGTTGGCACTTTAATCTAGTAGTTTTGTATAAATATTCAAGCTTTATCTTCCTTTCTTTTGTGTGGGTTAATAAATCTACATGTAAACTGTTAAACCTGAAAAAATGAGGAGATAATAAATAAAAAACGTATTGCCAAATATTCTTGAAACCGTGGGTATTGCTACTGATTACACATCAACAGCTGTCCCCCCCCCTTGAACGGCTTTGAGATGATAGGGATGCAGATTTAATTCACTAAAGACGCCCGTCAACCATCATGAGTAAAAGTTACTGCAAAGTAAGTTCAAAGTTAGTTTTCTGTTGATCCAGTCATTACAACGACAACTGGGACGAAAAAAGTTAGTTTGTTCCAACTATTTGCAAACCTGGAATGCACTCAATATGTTATAGGCCTACCTCAATAACGGCATTAAATACGGCAATTTTACTGCCCATCCAATTCTTCTTTGTCGATCACGTTGGATAAATGATTGTTTAAAAATGCGTAACTATTCACATGTAACGTTGCAACCCTCTTTCTTAATGTGTGAATGTTTTCCGGTACTTGTTTAGAATCTAGTAAACACGCGAGAAAGACCGCATCGAAATCTCAAAGATGCTATATGTAAAACACGTTTCCGCTCCCTTGTGAGGTATTGCTCACTCTGTTACAAAGATTTAAACTTTAGTTTTTTGGGGTTGAAGGGGCAAAAAAAGGTACTTAGGTTAGGTTACGTATCTTATCGGTTAGCTGGAACACACGCGACAACTGAAGTTTGGTTAATACCAATGAAATAAAACAAAATACGATGAAAATATAATAGTTTAGAAACAAAGTTGGGCTATATATTTGTACAATAGGGGAAGAGGGTGGGGGCAAAGCATAGCATATATTAAACATGTACCCTAAATAAACCTTTTCTAACCTTACCTAACCTAGGTACCTTTTCTTGGCCCTTCAACCACAAAAAACAAAAGTTTAAATATTTATCACGGAGTAACCAATACCTCACAAGGCAGCGAAAACCTGTTTTTCATATAGATTCTAGATTCTAGATCTGAGATTCAAGATGCGGTTCTTATTGCGTGTGTTCCAGCTAACCGATAAGTACCCGTATTTAATATCTACACTGCTTTACCCCATCCCCCTAATATGTAAATATATAGCCCAAATTTGTTTCTAAACTATTATATTGTCATCCTATTTTGTTTTATTTCATTAGCATTAACGAAACTTCACTTATCACGTGTTTACTGGATACTAAACAAGTACCTGTTTTCCTTTATATTTTACATTAATTTAACTTCCTTGAAAATGATTTTCCGATCCTTTCCAGTCGAAAAGGGAAACGACGCATGATAAAGAGCAGTGACATTTATAAATTTCTTTTTTTCTGGGAAAGGTCTGCCAGTCTCTAGTGGTCTTTCGTTTAACCTGTCAACAAGTGACTCCTCTCGAATGGCCCGTTGCCTCAGGCCACCTTTTCCATAAAGATAAGATTGAGAAAGAACTGACAGGCTTAGCCAAAGTCAATCGCTTCCGACAACGTTTTTTTTTTTTGACAGCCAAAGTCACCGACATACCTATTATATAACTGAAATATTTTTTAACACTACTCTTATTCCCAGTTGTCGTTACGAGCAGAACTGAGGTTGTGATATTGAAACTAATAACGCAATGGCAAAAATCAGTTTTAGTATTGTCTTAAGGCTATAAGTTTCGTTTCGGGCGATTAATTCCGGCCGCCTTGTTTTATTGAAAGCAAAGCATATGAAGACTTGCTAGTAAGCCTTCATAGGCTTGGCTTTCAGTAAAACAAGCCTATGTTGAAAGCCTTTGTTGCTATGGATGTTTTTTTTTAAGAAAAAACGACCAACTTGGGTTCTAATTAAAAAAAATTGTCAAACAAAATTCAACCTAGATAATCAGCTAAAAAGTGTGTCACTTGTTCTTTTTACAAGTCTTAGCTACAAGTTGAGTTATTTTAAGTTTCTATTACTCCCTTTGCATACAGTTCCGTTACCACGTGCTGTTTGGCAGACTCGACAGTATATACTTGTTACGGGCATATTAAGAGTTACTGTGAATAAATTCTAGTGCTCTTCCGAAGAAGCAAAAGAGGATACGTCTCAACAAAATACTGTTTGCTACCATTTTGTGTCACAAAACAGAATTCTGATTTAAATCGTATCAAAACTTCATAAGAACGAATGATCCGGAGAATTCGGTACTCCCCTTGTTTACGGTGCCGAAAAACCTTATGAAAACTTACCTGTTTCGAAGGTCACTTTGCACGCGGCCGTACTTTTTGTTCTCAAACGTGTTATAATGCAGTTCATGCTTTACTTATCATAAAAAAAAAAATTAAAAATGGAAAGTAACTACACGAAAAATTTCTTCTCGTTAAAGTGAAGACCACTGTCGAAACTATTACCAATTATTCTAAATATTAGGGGCTACCACCCCCTCGGTCACTTGCTCTTTAAGATTGAACTTGCACTTTGTTGAGCGGTTATTAGGGTGCAAAATAGCATGTTAGTAGTATTTTATTTACTTATTATATTTTATAGAATTGACATTAGGCACATCTTTGCTCGAAACTATTTTGATAAAAACTAAACTTTTGAAAATGTATCCGATGTTTCCTTTCAATCACAGGTTAAATTCCAGGGTTATGGTTAGGGCACGGGTGATTAACTTTTTTGATAACTTTTGTTCGGTATAAGTAGTATCCCCACAGGCACTTTAACAACATCCCTATCCCTAGTCTTAACAACATCCCTATCTATAGTTTTAAAGTCAGCCCTATCACTGGATTCCACAACATTCCTATCCTGTCATTCCATGACAGCCAGCAGGTGTTTGTTACGTCACAGGGAATGTTTTCTAAGAGATGCAGATGCATGTTACGTCATAAGAAATGTTTACTTATGCAAATGTTACGTAATAGGGAATGTTAGAGTCCACTAGTCAAGCGGGGAATTTTATTAAGACATTGTTTCTTCAACAAGTTTTTCAAGATGTTTCAAGACATTCGAAGACATTTTTCTTCAAGACGTTTTTCAAGACGTTTCAAGATATTTCAAGGTGTTTTTTAAGAAGTTTTTTCATCAAGACGTTTTTTCAAGAAGTTTCAAGACATTTCAAGACGTTTTTTTCAAGGCATTTTTCAAGGTTTCATTGGTTGTTATGTAATGGGTAATGTTTACCAATGTTAAAAATGACGCATTCTAACCTGACAAGTTTCTTCAGGAGCTCTGTGGGAAATAATCACTTGTAACTGAGGAGGGCACACGCTTGGGGTGTTACATAATACTATAAGAGATTTCATTTTCTTTTCAAGCCGTTTTTTTCTTTCAAGCTGTTATTTTTTTCTTTTTGAGATTTCATTTGCTTTACAGACGTTTTTCTCAGGGAACCTTTATATTCCAAAGACTTTTTTTCCACATTAGGATTCGCAAGGGATTCCTCCTCAATAGAACTGCGCCCTAGACACCTGACTATGAGCGCCATCCTAATATTTTAATTCGACTAATACATTCTACAAGATAACCTATTGCACGCGAGAAGAATCCCATGTTCGCGCATACTAGAATATCTGAATGGTTCGAATGTTCCAACCCTTTCCACATGAGAGCACAAGCGCCCCAATCCTATTGATTTTTGATCTATTAGATACACTGCCTATTACAGCGTTATTGATTTTCTAATGTTATGTTACGTTGCAGATATTACATAGCATTGACCTTAGTATTTTCATTATGTAAATGATTAGATATTGAAGTTTTATCCTGGATCAATAAATCTAAATGATACAAACTTTTGTACATACATCTTTTATTATTTAAAAAAAATTACAAGCATTATTAAAACACATAAAAAGAAGTTAAGACTGAACAGACGAAAATAAAAATGTGAAAAAAGCTTATAAAGGATAAAATATAAGCAAAAGAACCATAAATTGAAGAAAGGTAGGGGTCATACCAAGCAATTTCAGGGTGGAGGGTTGTAATTGGAGGTAAATTTAAGCTACATTAAAATGTTATTGGGGGATTTTAATGTACTTCATCGTTTCTTCAAACTAAGACTATGCATTCCTGGTTGACAAGCGCACATTTGAACAATATTTTCTCTTCATATTTCGCATAATCTCGTTAGAGGTAAATTTGAGCCACATTAAGAGATATTTTTGAGAGCTTGTAATGAAAATGCCTCGTTTCTTTGAGCCAAGACTATGTATTCCTGGTTGGCAAGCACACATTTGGAATATTATTTTCTCTTTATATTTCAGATAATCTTGTTAGAGGTAAATTTAAACCAAATTAAGAGTTATTTCTGAGAGGTTTTAATAGAAGTATAACGTTTATTTGACCCAAGACTATGCGTATTCACAAACACGTGACAATATTTGACTAGCCCACCCTAAAATGCTCTTCCAGAGGGGGAGGGTTGTTATTAGAGACAAATTTAAACTATATTAAGAGTTATTTCTAAGAGGTCTTAGTGAAAATGCCTCATTTCTTTTGACTGGGTGTTAGATTTCAGTCCTCCTCCACCGGAAAAGTTCCTGTAAGACCTCCCACCTTAACTTTAACCTGGTTTATGGAAGTTATTTATTTACGATAGCTTATTAGGTGTTAGATTTCAGTCCCCCTCTTCCGGAAAACTTCTTTTAATACCTCCCGCCTTAACGTTAAGCTGTTTTATGGAAGTTATTTAGTTACGATAGGTTATTAGTTCAGCCCTAAGGGTTTTCAACCTTTTTTTCTCAAAAATAAATTTATAAACTAAAAAATGATCATTGTTTTTATTTGGACAGCGGAAACTTGTCATTTCATTGCTAGATTGCGATATTCTATGGCAATTCCCAGCCAGTGTAACTTATCACATGCCGATTTTTTGTTCGCGAAACTTGCTGCGTGCTAATTTTTCTCATCGTGAAACTTGTACATTGATTTTTCACCTTGTGAAACTGATTTTGTTTATGGAACTTGCTGCTCGCTGATTTTTGTTCCTGGAACTTGTTGCATGTTGATTTTCGTTTGTGAAACTTGTCACATGTTGATTTTTCTCTTCGTGAAACTTGGAAATTGATTCTTCTCCTGGTGAAACTTAATTTGTTCATGGAACTTCTTGCTTGCTGATTTTTGTTCGTGGAACTTGTTGCATGCTGATTTTTGTTCGTAAAACATATTGCATGTTGATCTTCCTCTTCGTGAAACTTGTACATTGATTTTTCTCCTCGTGAAACTAGTTTTGTTCATGCAACTAGATGTGTGCTCATTTTGTTTGTGGAAATTGTTGCATGCTGACTTTTTTTCGTGAAACTTGCTGCATGTTGTTTTTTTCTCCGTGAAATTTGTACATTTATTTTTTCTCCTCGTGAAACTGATTTTAATCATCGAACTTGTTGCGTGCTGATTTTGTTCGTGGAACTTTTTGCGTACTGATTTTTGTTCGTGAAACTTATTATATATTGATTTTTCTCTTTGTGAAACTTGTACATTGATTTTTCCCCTGGTGAAACAGATTTGGTCATAGAACTTGGTACGTGCTGATTTTTGTCCGTGGAACTTGTTGCATGCTGAAATTTGTTCGTGAAACTTATTGCATGTTGATTTTTGTCTTCGTGAAACTTGTATATTTATTTCTCTCCTCGTGAAACTGATTTTATTCATGCAACTTGTAGCCTGCTCATTTTGTTTGTGGAACTTGTTGCATGCTGACATTTGTTCGTGAAACTTGTTGTATGCTGATTTTTCTCTTCGTGAAACTTGTACATTGATTTTTTATCCAGGTGAAACTTATTTTAATCATGAAACATGTTGCGTGTTGATTTTGTTCTAAGACCTTGTTGCGTGCTGTTTTTTGTTCGTGAAACTTCTTGTATGTTAATTGTTCTTTTCAAGAAATCTGTATATTGATTTTTTTTTCCTCGTGAAACCCATTTTGTTCATGAAACATTGTGCTTGCTGATTTTTGTTCACGGAACTTGTTGCGTGCTGATTTTTCTTCGCGAAACTTGTTACATGTTGTTTATTCTCTTCGTGAAACTTGTACATTGTTTGTTTCCTCGTGAAACTGATTTTTTTCTTGATATATGTTTTGATATATTGATATTTTTCATTAGCTTTAACAAAAATTTACATACACAAATCAATATGATTCACCCAAAACCAAACGGTTGACGTGGGGGGAATCAGTTAAAAAAATACATACATATAACGTCTTTTAAATTCACAATAATAGGAAAGAAAGAAAAATTTAGAGAAAAGAAAAGAAAGAAAAAAAAAATAAATAATAATAATACTACAGGGACAGCAACTACATACCATATTCATGCTATGGGATCACACTTACAAACCAACAAACAATAACAACTCAAATTAAAATAAATCAAATCTCCTCCAAAACTAACTAAACTAGAGTTCTTATTCATATTTATTTTTTCGTGAAAATTATTGCACGTTGACGTTTCTCTTCGTGAAACTTGTGCATTGATTTTTTTTCCCTTGTGAAACTGATAATTCTAATGGAACTTGTTGCATGCTGATTATTCTTCCTGGAACTATTTGCGTGCTGATTTTATTCGTGAAAATTAATGCATATTGATTTTTGTCTTCGTGAAAGTTTTACATTGATATCCCTCATCCTGAAACTGATTTTGTTCATGGAACTTGTTGCTTGCTGATTTTTGTTCGTAGAACTTGTTGCATGCTGAGTTCTGTTCGTGAAAGTTGTTCCATTTTGATTTTTTTTTCTTCGTAAAACTTGCACATTGATTTTTTCTCCTCGTGAAATTTATTTTGTTCATGGAACTTGTTGCGTGCTGATTTTGTTCGTGGAAATTGCTGCGTGGTGATTTTTTTGTTCTTGAAACTTGTTGCATGTTGATTTTGCTCTTCGTGAAACTTGCACATTGATGTTTATCCTCGTGAAACTGATTTTGTTCATGAAAATTTTTGCGTCTTGATTTTTGTTTGTGGAACTTATTGCGTGCTGATTTGAGGTCGTGAAACTTGTTGCATGATGATTTTTCTCTTCGTGAAACATTGATTTTTCTCCTCTTGAAACTGATTTTGTTATTGGAACTTGTTGCTTACTGATTTTTGATTGTGGAACTTGTTGCTTCTGGATTTTTTGTTTGTGACACTCTTTGTTAGGTTAACCTAACCTACACAGAGCAGGATAGGCTAGGTTAACCCAACCTATTCGAATATCAAGATAAATTAAGTTCTACGAACCAAAATCAGCACCCAGAAAGTTCTATGAACGAAATCAGTTTCACGAGGCGAAAAATCGACGTACAAGTTTCACGAAGAGAAAAATCAACATGCAACAAGTTTCACGAACGTTAATCAGGACACAACAAGTTTCACGAAAAGAAATCAGCACGCAACAAGTTCCATGAACAATATTAGTTTCAAGAGGAGAAAAATCAGTAAACAAGTTTTACCAAGAGAAAATGCAACACGCAACAAGTTTCATGATGAAAAATCAACACGAAACAAGTTCCATGGACAAAAATCAGCAAGCAACATTTTCCATGAACAAAATCAGTTTCACGGGTAGAAATATCAACATGCAACAAGTTTCACGAACAAAAATCAACACGCAACAAGTTCCATGAACAAAAGTCAAAGCGCAACAAGTTCCTTGAACAAAATTAGTTTCAAGAGGAGAAAAACCAATGTAAAAGTGTCATGCAGAGAAAGATCAACATGCAACAAGTTTCACGAACAAAAAGCAGCACACAACAAGTTCCAAGAACAAATCAGATTCACGAGGAGAAAAAATCAATTAACAAGTTTCACGAAGAGAAAAAATCAACATGGAACAAGTTGCACGAGCAAAAATCAGTACGCAATAAGTTCTATGTACAAAATCAGTTCCACGAAGAGAAAAAGCAATGTACAAGTTTCACGAAGAAAAAAAATCAGTATGCGACAAGTTCCAAGAAAAAAAATCGCCACACAACAAGTTCCACGAACAAAATGAGCACGCATCTAGTTCCATGAAAAAAATCAATTTCGCGAGGAGTCAAAATCAATGTGCAAGTTTCACGAAGAAAAAATCAACATGCAACAAGTATAACGAACAAAAATCAGCACGCAACAAATTCCACGAAGGAAAATCAGTATGCAAAAAGTTCCATGAACAAAATCAATCTCACGAGGAGAAATATCAATGTACAAGATTTACGAAGAGAAAAATCAACATGTATTAAGTTTCACGAAAAAGCATGGGTATGCAACAAGTTCCAGGGCGAAAATCAGGACAGAGCAAGTTCCATGAGCAAAATCAGTTTCACGAGGAGATAGACCTATGTACAAGTTTAACGATGAAAAAATCAACATGCAACAAGTTTCACGAATAAATATCAGCACGCATCAAGTTCCTCGAACAAAAATCATCAGGAACAAGTTCCATGAACAAAATCAGTTTCCCGAGGAGACAAAATCAATATACAAGTTTCACGAAGATAAAAATCAATATACAAGTTTCACGAAGAATAGATCAACACGTAACAGGTTTCATGAACAAAAATCAGCACGCGACACGTTCAACGATTGAAAATCAGCAAGCAACAAGTAACACGAACAAAATCAGTTTCACGACGAGAAAAATCAATGCACAAGTTCCACAAGGAGAAAATCAACATGTACCAAGTTTAACGAACAAAAATCAGCACAGAGCCAGTTCAACGAACAAAAATCTGCACGCAACAAGTTCTATGAACAAAATCAGTTTAACGGGGAGAAAAATCGCTGTACAAGTTTCACGAAAAGGAAAAACAACATGTAACAAGTTTCACGAACAAAAATCAGCACGCAACAAATTCCATGAACAAAATCAGTTTTACGAGGTGAAAAATAAATGTACAAGTTACACGAAGAGAAAAAAAAATATTTAACAAGTTTCACGAAGAAAATCTGAACACAAAAAGTTCCGTGAACAAAAATCAGCATGCAACAAATTCCAGAAAGAACAATCACCATGCAGCAAGTTCCATGAAAAAAAAAACAGTTTCACGAGGAGAAAAATAATGTACAAGTTTCAGGAAGAGAAAAAAAAATATGTAACAAGTCTCACGACCAAAAATCAGCTCACAACAAGTTCCGTGAAAAAAATTAGGACGCAACAAGTTCCGTGAACAAAATCAGTTTGACGAGGAAATAATCAATGTACAAGTTTCACGAACAAAAAATCAGTATACAGTAAGTTCCACGAATAAAATAAACACGCAAAAAGTTGCAAGAACAAAATAAGTTTCACGAGGAGAAAAATCAATATACAAGTTTCACGAAGAGAAAAATCAACATGCAACAAGTTTCATAAACAAAAATCAGCAAGCCACAAGTTCTACGAACACAAAATCAGCATGCTATAAGTACCATGAACAAAATCACTTTCACGGCGAGAAATATCAATGCACAAGTTCCGTGAAGAGCAAAATCAACATGTAACAATTTTCACAAACAAAAGTCAGCACGCAACAAATTCCACGAACAAAAATCAGCACGCAACAAGTTCCTTGAACAAAATTAACTACATGAGGAGAAAAAATCAACGTAAAAGTTTCATGAAGAGAAAAATCAACATGTGAAAAGTTTCACGAACAAAAATCAGCATGCAACAAGTTCTACGAACAAAAATAAGCACGCAACAAGTTCCATGAACAAAATAAGTTTCATGAGTTGAAAAATCAATTTACAAGTTTCACGAAGATAAGATGAACATGTAATAATTTTCTCGAACAAAAATCAACACGCAACAAGTTCCACGAAAAAAAATCAGGACGTAACGAGTTCCATGAACAAAATCAGTTTCACGAGGAGAAAAATCAATTTACAAGTTTTACGAAGAAGAAAATCAGCTTGTACCAAGTTCCACGAACAAAAAATTAGTGCGCAACAAGTTCCACAAACAAAAATCAGAATGCAACAACTTCAATGAACAAAATCAGTTTCACAAGGAGTAAAATCAATGTACAAGTTTCACGAACAAAATTCAGCAAGCAACAAGTTCCACGAACAAAAATAAGCACGCAACAAGTTGCATGAACAAAATCAAATTCACGAGGAGAAAAAATCAATATACAAGTTTCACGAAGAGAAAAATCAACATGCAACAGGTTTCACGACCAAAAATTAGGCTGCAACAAGTTCCACCAACAAAAATCAGCATGCAACAAGTTCCATGAACAAAATCAGTTTCGTAAGGAGAATACTCAATGTACAAGTTTCACGAAGAGAAAAATCAGCACGCAGCAAGTTCCAAGAACAAAAAAATCAGCAGACAAAAATTTCCATGAACAAAATCAGTTTCACAAGGAGAAAAATGAATATAAAGTTTTCACGAAGAGAAAAATCAACATGAAACAAGTTTCAGGAACAAAAATCAGCATGCAACAAGTTCAACGAATAAAAATCGGCATGCAAACAAGTTCCATGAACAAAATCAGTTTCACGATTAGAAAAATCAATGTAAAACTTTCACGAAGAGAAAAATAAACATGTAATAAGTTTTACGAACAAAAATCAGCATGCAACAAGTTTCATGAACAAAAATCAGCACGCAACAAGTTCCATGATCAAAATCAATTTGACGAGGAGAAAACTCAATATATATGTTTCACGAAGAGAAAAACCAACAAGCAACAAGTTTCACGAACAAAACTCAGCAGGCAATAAGTTTTACTAGCTGAGAATTGCCATGGAACATCGCAATTTAGCAATGAAATGGGAAATTTCCGCTGTTCAAATACAATGGTCATTTTTTGGTTTATAAATTAATTTTTGAGAGAAAAAGGTTGAAAAACCTTTATATTTGATAATTTGCCCTATCTCCTCCTCTCGAGGGTGTCATCAGTGGGCTAGTACTTTGTGCCACGCTGGCCTCAATTGCTAGAAGTCATCAGAAGAGACGTTATTGAGGGATTTTCTATTAAGTTTAAATGATCGATTTCCGGGGAGTTTTTCCGGGGAGGGGGACTGAAATCTAAGACCTAATAAGCTTTTGTAAATAAATAACTTCCATAAGACAGGTTAGAGTTAAGATTAGAAGTCTTACAGCAATTTTTCCGGCAGAGGGGGACTGAAATCTAGCACCCAGTCGAAAGAAATGAGGCATATTTGTTAAGATCTCTCAGAAATAACTCTTAATATGGTTTAAATTTATCTCTAATGACAACACCCCCCCCCCAAATTGCTTGCGAGGGTGGGCCAGCCCCATAATGTCACGGTGGCGTGAATATGCATAGTCTTGGCTCAAAGAAACGTACCATTTCTATTAAAACCTCTGAGAAATAAATCTTAATAAGGTTTAAATTTACCTCTAACGAGATTATGCGAAATATGAAGAGAGAATATTATTCAAATGTGCGCTTGTCAACCATGAATGCATAGTCTTGGGTCAACGAAACGATGCATTTTCATTAAAAGCCCACAAGAATATTTTAATGTGGCTTAAATTTACCTCCAATAGCAACCCTCCACCCTGAAATTGCTTGATATGACCCCCTACTTTTCTTTAATTCATGGTTCTTTTTGCTTATATTTTATCCTTTATAAGATTTTTCACGTTTTGTTTTTCGTTTTGGGCGCTTTGACATGGGCGGTTGTGCTCTCATGTGTAAAGGGTTGGAAACTTGCGAACCATCTAACCGTTCTAGTATGCGCGAACAGGGGATTCTCCTTGCGTGTAGTAGGCTATCATGTAGAATGTTTAGCCAAATAAAAACATTATAAAGGCGTTCATAGTCCAGGGGCTTAGAGTGTAGTTCCGTTGAGGAGGTATCCCTTTCGAATCCTAATTTGGACAAAAAAAAATCTTTGGAATATAAAGGTTCCTTGAGACAAATGTCTTGAAAGAAAATGAAATCTCAAAAGAAAAAATAACACATTGAAAGAAAATACGCCTTGAAGAGAAAATGAAAACTATTAAAGTATTACGTAACACCCACGTGTGTGCCCTCCTCAGTACAAACGGGGATTTCCCGCAGAACCCTTGAAGAAACATGTCACGTTAGAATGCGTCCTCCTTAGCACGGGTAATGATTCCCCATTACATTACAACCAAAGAAATCTTGAAAAACGGCTTGGAAAAAAAAACTTTTGAAAAAATGTCTTAAAAACTTCTTGAAATGTCTTGAAACATCTTGATGAAAAAACATTTTAAAAACGTTTGAAATATCTTGAAACGTCTTGAAGAAAACTGTCTTAATAAGGATGTTGTGTAATCCAGGGATTGGGCTGACTTTAAACAAGGGATAGTGATGTTGTGAACACTAGGGATAGGGATGTTGTTAAAGTGCCTCTGGGGATACTATTGGTATAAATTCTAACTTCACTCTTCAGCGTCATGTGAAAAAATACCTTACTAGATTCTTTTTATGTAACACAGAAAAAAGCTTTCGGCCTCTCCTTAATTGGAACAGTAAGGAACGAAATGTGGCTCAAATATTTCATTTTCAAAAGGGACGTGTGGTATACCATCTTGTCTAAAGATACGTGTCTTACACCATTTTGTAAATGAAGGTGCAGTTTTTGGCAACTATTTTGTGGTTTATTTTATGTTACTAGTAGAAGTAACATAAACCTTTAGCCTTAAAATGGAGACTGGGAGTACCAGATCATGGTTGCAGCAGTAGCTGCAACCTAGTAAAGAACGAACCATAGCCCATAGTAGACGAAAGTTGCAAAACGCGTTTTGAAAAAAATAATGCCTAGTGCAAAAAATTGCCATCTGACACTGATTCAGGAATGGGAACTATTATTTCGGTTTATCTTAAAAGTAAGAGTTAATTGCGAATAGAAATTTATGGTGATTTGGAAAAAAAGCCTAAAACTCCTCGGCGTCAGATCAAAATGAAAAGTTCACCATTGGAATCAGAATGGTCGAATACTTAACAGGGACATTACAGTCCCCCGCCTTGAACAACAAGGAAAATCACTTTTTTGCATTGGTAGCACTGATCTGTCTCCCGTTCTTTTCCAGGGCTAGCGGGCTACCAGAACAGCATAGCGAGATGTTTAATGGTCCATTTAAAGCTATTTCTCACACCTATGTGCTTTTTACAAATTCCACCATCTGTAAGCCATCTGCAAGCGTTTTTAGTGCCATATGGCATTAAAAGGTGTCATGTCTTAAGTGGAAAAGCAGGGGCTAGTGGGCTACCAGAACTTTTTAGAGTGATGTTTAATGGCTCATTTGAAAGATATTGCTCATATCAACCTGCTTTATGTTTATCGATTCTCCCATCCGTAAGTGTGATATAGCACTAAAAATAGCACTCATAGTGCCACTTCTTAATTAGAAAAGCTTGGAAGTATAAAACGGCATCATTCTAATAATTATGGTCCAAAACCCTTTACTGGAGGTTTACAAGAACAACTCTCGTATACACCCCCCCCCCCGCCTCCAACCTTTCTTAGTAAGTTCCGCAATTATTGTTCTACAAACACCAACAGATTAAATTACATTCAGTGCCAAAAGGGACAGCCGTAGTTCAGTCAGTAAAGTGTTAGAATTCAAATCAGAATGTCTGGCGTCCAATTCGTGTTTTTTTTTTTTTTAAATAATGGTTTTGTCCCTTCTATATAGTTCTTTTTCTGATAGTTCACTATTTTCATAAATTTGATGCACTTATTGTTTAAAATTGTCAAACATTTTGACTCAAAAGGGAACAGAGAACCATCCAGTATTATGGTTTGCAACTACATTCTAGTAGTTTACTAAATCTATACCCCAGCCCCTTGCCGCTTAGGGGTTGGAGAAGCGTAGGCATGTAGTTCTAGAACCACTCAAAGTTTTATATTAAAAGAAGGATCACTTATTGTTTCGTTTGCTTATTCAAATTATTTACTTATTTTTACTATTTAATAGATAAGATAAAATTATTTGTAATGTATATACTATAGAGAAATCATAGTGCTAAAAACCAATTTGCATTTTTTTTTTCTGTGGTATTTTTTTAGTTGTCCGGTTACATTCCAACATTTTATTGTTTATTATTATTCCTACGCCTGTGTTGCTAAAGTTTTTTTGGTGTTTAACAGGAGGGGGGGTGTTTAGTAAAATAAGTTAGAGATACGAAAATTTTGCTTATGTTTTGAAAACCTTGGAAATCTTCTTTAGAAAAATAGTTGCTTCTAGAACGCCAAGGAAATCAAAGTGCGGTAGAACTCTTAGAAATAATTCTTTAGTGTGTAGTTTATTTTTAATGTAGAAAAGCGCATGGTTTCTTACCTGTTCTGAGTGACATTAAACTTATTTAAAACGTTAAACCCTAACCAATGTCAGGTCCAATATTGGAATACTCAGCTAGTTCCATTCTACATCCCTGTTTTCAGTGCCTAAACATGTATAATTTTGTAAAGTATGATAATAAACTTTTTGTAGCAAACTTGACGTTTTGCAGGAATACTCAGCTAGTTCCATATAAGTATGGTTCATATTTCTGATAGTACAAGGACATTGAAAAAATAAGCAGAATTTTCTAATTGTTTATTGATTTTTTTATTACAATGGATCTTTCAACATACAATGGATTTGCAACATCCAGAATTACAATGGATTTTTCAATATAACCTCCTTCAATGTCAAATCACTTCTCCAGGTGATGCTTCCATTCTTTTAGACTATTTTTAGTGAAATTTAGAGAACCCTTCAACCTTCTAAAAAAAATCCACAAGTAAAAACCGTTCACACTCATAGAAAACAGTTGCCATTACCTTCCTGACAAAAATTTCCTGTATTTTTGGAATACCCCTCATATTTTTACATTTTGTGGTAGCGGGAAGGTACATTTTGTGGTAGGAGTCAGAATTGAATGATATGAGCATGCAAAATTGTATTGGTAGCCAATTAAAAATAAATAATCGAAACTTCTTTGTTCCAAAGTCAGGTTACACGGTTTGATTTCACAAAACTTTAAGATATTTATGGAAATTATGCTTAGGTTTTGAAAACTTTGAAAATCTACTTTAGAAAAATAGTTAATTCTTGAATACCAAGAAATTGATACACGATACAAATCTTAGAAGTTGATTCTCAATGTGCAGTTTATTTTAATATAGAAGAGCACATGTTTCCTTGCTAGTTCGCAAAAGTTCGGAACTACACTAGATGAATCCTTACCATACCTGTTCCTCCAGTGCCTCCGGATGCACACAGGTCGTCGGTGAGTAGCTCCAATCTTCTCTCATGCGAGCCATTGCGTATATGTCTTCCCACTCTGGGATGAGACTCGTCTGGAAAGCTCTTCTGTCACGTTGATACGTCCTACGGAGCGTGTTGTTTGGTCTTCCTCGGTGACGGGTGCCTTCCGGTTTCCAGTGGAGGAGCATTTTTGGAAGTCTATGATCTGCCATGCGGTGGATGTGTCCAAGGTATCGCCATCTATGTTATCACACAACGGTTGCGATATCTGGCTAGCCTGTGCGGGTACGGATCTCGTCGTTGCTGACACGGTCTCTCCAACTAATTCTAAGGATTGGGCGGAGACAGTTATTCTCGAAGATGGCAAGGCATTTCTCCTGTTCCGCAGTTAGCTTAAGGCATTCCATAGCGTAACTCAGGACAGACAGTACATTGCTCTGGAGCAACCTGAGATTCAACTTCAGCGAGTATACGGTGGATTTCCAGACTGGTAGAAGTCTCTGAAATGATGCCTTGTCCGAGATTTTCCTGGTACGCAATTTTTTTTCAGAGTCACCACTGGAAGTGGCTGTACTCCCTAAGTACTTGAAGTCTGTCCCTTGTTTGTCAGATCAACATCGTCGGCGAAGTCGACGTCCTGAAGAAGTTTTCCAGCAATCCGGGTTCCATGCCAATTTATCTGTCTATAGATGTAGTCTACAACTAGGATGAAGAGGTGAGGTGACAGGACACACCCTTGCTTGACGCCAGTCATCAAGACATTCCGTCTCTTCGTACACGGCAACTATTAGACGGATTAGCTTCTCGGGAATGCCGTGAAACCATAATACTCTTTACAGGGTTTGACGATCTACCGAATGAAACGCATTTTCGAAGTCCACGAAGAGTATATACAAGCACTGTCTCCATTCGTTAGATTCCTCCAGCATGGTGGGTAGAGTAAAAATAAAGTCGGCACAAGATAGTTCTGGCCGAAATCCATACTGTTCTTCACATAAGTGGTGATCAAGGGCTGCTTGGAGTCTTCCTAATATTATAGCCGTGAAGAGCTTCGCAGGGATCAAGAGAAGATTGATTCCTCTATAGTTGCTGCATTCTTTCGCGTCTCATTTCTTGAAGAGTTTGACTAAGGTTCCTGTTCTCCAGTCTTTGGGGAACTTTTCGGTCTGCCAGAGGAGCGAGAAGAAGGATAGCCAGATGGCCAGGGTTCGACGCAGGCTAAACTTGATCATTGCAGCTGAAATGCGGTCTCTACCAGGGGCCCTCTCATTCTTAAGTTTTTTAGCTGCTGAGAATATCTCGTCGGCTGTCGGCTTTTCATTACTGATGTGAAGACTGAAGAGACGTTGGTCCGGTATATCCGGCGGGACAGCTGGCGTTTGGCGATTAAGTAGGGACACTGAGTGAATCAGGAAGACTTAATCTATAAGTCTTTTGTATTCCTTTTGTGATGAAAGATTTGAGAGCTAGATAGTCTCCGTGAGTGGGAAAGCTGGCAAAGCTTTTTCAGAGTTGTAAAAAATGAGTATCTTCCCTTCTTAGTGATATTCTATCATCCTATGGCAGAACAAAGGCAAATAGTCATACAATAAGGGTAATTTACATAGTCTATAAGTACTCTGAGCCATTTGAAGGCAATTGGAGACCAAAAATGATTCAAAGACTTATGACCGACCATAACCACAGGATTTCTAATTAACAACGTTTTTAATTAAAAATCGGGAAATGATTAATTTAAGAAAAAGTTCTTCTGTGTGATGTAAAGAGGGAAATTGAAACTTAAAGCGAACAAAAACTATTACTGTACGGTCTACCTAACATGTATCAATAAAACTAGCAAAAATAAACCAACTGGTGATATTTCCCTATGTTTTTAGGATCACAGAAAACTAGCGCTATACTGAAAACACAAAACGATATAGGAGTTTTGGTACAGTAAAAGCACAGTTAATGACACTTTTATTGTACAAACATAAAGGATTTTAGGGACATGTCATGATTATTTTGTAGACAAGTTTGAAGTAAAGCCATCTTGATAGTATTAGGACTATAGACTAGATTTAGACTAGATAACTTGAAAGTCTCCGTTATATAGAGAGAACAACCGGATTTCCAGAGCTCATATTTTTCATTTCTTGCTTTTTGGTTTATTTGTTTTTCATTTCAAGTAATAGTATAGGTGTTTTTTTTACAATTTAAATTGTATATCACTCACTATCGGTATTAGAACTGGTGGGACCAGCTATAAAAAGTTTTCAAGATAATTTTAATTTTATATTGAAAATTACTGATATCACAGCTGGTGCAAGACAATGAAAAGCTTTATAGAATAATTTGTTGTTGTGACGCTACGTACTTATATTCTTTTTTTTACTTGACTGTTGTGTCAGCAAAGCGCTAGTTTTCTATAATCCTATAAACATAGTTAAATATCACCAAAGGGTTTATTTGTACTAGTTTTACTGATACATGCTAGATTGACGTTAAGTAATAAGTTTTATTCTTTTTAAATTTCAACTTCACTCTTTACTTCCCGCGGAAAAACTTTCTTTTTTTAATTTAATTAAGGCAAAGACAATTTCGCTTAAAAAAACGATTACGAAGAGGCGGCTTTAGAGGCGAGTGTTCGATTTTGAGCCAATGACAGTAGATACAGTAAGAACTTCAAATATCGAACACAGTACGACCTGATATGCATAGCATCGCGGCTCTTTTACATCTAGCCCAATGATCGATGTATCCTTAATCCTTATCCATTTGTCCTTCTTTAAAACACTGTGTATCTTATCATTTTCCGTGCAATCGAGTAACCAAACTTGATTGGAATTTCAAATTTGAGTCATATTAAACAACGTCATGTTTGCAGTCTATTTACAGGAAAAAGTTAAACAATGTAAACCTTTATTGCTAAGAATCTTTTTGTCTGTCTTATTCTTTTTTTTATCAATTTAGGATGGCAAGTTTTTTTCAGAATTACACGGTATACAAATCGAGGTAAGATTAATTGCAAAAAGTAACCATCGTAAAATTTACCACCGTCTGGACGATTTTATCTAATCAATTTTCTGGGAAAATGTTTTGAAATAAGAACAAGGTTTCACGAAAAAAATGGCATTAAAGATAAAATCGATCCTAACATTCTTTTGGGCTATAAAAAGTGTTTTATTTTTTTTAAGTATTGTTTCAAGCAAGGCCGTATCCAGGGTGGGGGGGGGTTTACCCGGTTTGAACCCCCCCCCAAATTTTTGACCGAGTCGAAAATAAGTCGAAAATTAGTAAAACCTAGGTAAAAATCAGTATAATTAGTCGAAAACTGAGTCAAAAATTAGTACCCCCCCCCCCGAAAAAGTCAAAAATTAGTAACTCCCCCCCCCCCTCGAAAAAAAAAATCCTGGATCCGCCTTTGGTTTCAAGTTTTTTGCTACCGAGTATACGAGATCGTAGGAAATTATAGAAAGTCAAAAAGATAAAACACACAAAGATGTGATGCTATCAAATAACTATCATGTGTCCTAATATAACACAATTCAATAGTATATCAGGCGAAACCGTCTAGGTTGTATTTTCTTGTCTAAAGTTTTTTGGTGGATGTGTTAGTGTGGTCAATTTGATTCCCTGCATTGTAAATGCTAAAAGAAATAAAAAACATATCAACAAATTTAGGACACAAGATATAGCCCCACGAAAACACAGCCTGTGAGGGGAATAACAAAAGATAAAAACCGAAGAGGGAAAGAGAGCGAGACAATGGAAAATTTTTTCCACAAATTTCTTATTTTCTCATAAGGCAGCGCGGAAACGCTGTGTTGCCAAGTTTCAGTTTCAAGTTTCAGCACTCTTGTAAAGGCCACGCATCTTGCATCTTAATTATTCAAAAACCTAGTCCAAGCGAAAATTGAGCATAAACATCCTTTTGCCTACAAGAAAACGGTCATTTAACAGGTGCCTACTCCATAATTACTTTAATGAAGAAAATGAACTAGGAAATAGAATTAATCATTCAAAGAAGAACAATTGTAGTCCTGACAGCCTGTTGTTTTTCCGTAGGAATAAAAAGGAAAATTCCAAGGTTTCAAGGTTGAATATTTTGGCAGTCCCTAGACTTCCGCATTTGTCTTAATCTTGAAGAGTGATCGTTTCCTTTATTGTCCCTTGCAGTAAGAAATGACCTATTTCCCTTTAGTGTTAAACGCAATAGTTTTTGGGACAAATTCAGAGTGATCGAACTATTTAAGAATTCTAACACATGGTTAATACTAACATTAAATTGTGGATTAGCGTACTGTTATTTCAAATATAAGATGTATTTGATGTAATTCGGTTAAGAAATTATTCAGTCAAATCATTCACGAAGCAGTTTAAGGTTTACATTTTTTAAGTGGAAAAGTTAATAACTCATTTTCCGCTTAAAAGTATGAGAGAAAAAAACTTTCTATGAGACAACTCTTTATTTTCATTCTTCAGAAATACTTTTATCTTATGTACAAAGGTAGATGAGGGTGACTTGAAGTGTTTCAGCAACCTTAGTTGGACTTGAACGGCAAAAGTGTAAGAGAAGCAACATTTTGAATTTATTTGTTTGTCATCAACTGATCATCAACTTGTTTGTCATCAACTGATTTATTTGTTTGTCATCAACTGATAAGAGTAGTCAATCTCTTAAAACTTCAAAAATAGTATGTCTCAAGAAGAATCTTTTTCTTATACTGAGCTAATGCTTCATTACATTGCTCCAAAACATAACACAGTCTAAAACTGCAGCATTTACAAGCTAAGGCTGGGCTCTTTTACCCAAAATGAAACACCGATTAATTGTTTCATACGCATTTGAAGATGAATGAATTAAATTATGTATATAATCGAATAATTGCCGCGCATATACTTCACTGATAATACCCAAACAACGTCATTGTGTTGCATTATCTATACTCTGTACGAAAGTACTTGCATAATGATAATGTTTGCTACTCTAAAATGTGTGAGAAATAAATTATAAAGTAGTCCAATTACGCAAGTGTGTAGCCCCTCGTTTCAGAAGAGAAATAAGCTTTTTAATTCTTCCTTGCCAGTCACTCTTTGTAACAGCATACAGATCTTCAAACAACGAAGATTTAAAGCCTGCCAGCACCTGGGCTGTATGTTTCAACCACAGTTTATATAATTATCCAGTAAGTTTACCGCAGATGGTTTCTGGCTCTTCATTGTCGGTGCGAACAAAAAGCTCCTCCCACTTATTTCTGCACTTATTGTCCACTTATTGCTTGAGCCGGCCAAGTGGTTTTGTCAGTACTTGTTCCTTGTTCCGTATTCTTTGTCTATCCGTGAAAATATCTAATGCCGCTTATGTTTTTATCTGCAAAAACGTTCTCTGGAGCACTCCCACCTCGGTCCGGGTTTTTATAATGGGTGAGATACGGAAAGATCATACTGGATAATTATATAAACTGTGGTTTCAACATTCTAAATTTCTTCTTGACTTACATCTCATTAGCTGTAGGTACCCTCTTTTCTATTTCCATGTAAATCTTTGGACACTCTAATGCGAAATGTACGTAGGCCGCAAAATCCATCCGTTTTGTCTCTTTCTCACAAAATTACTTTCACCATAAGTTTCAAGCATATTTGAGGCCAGAAGAGGGAATTACGCCTCTGAAAATCATAATTCTCTTATCCTAAGGGCCCAGGGTATTTGTCCCATATATTTTGAGCCAATAAGCGAAAAAAACGCATGCCAACCTCTCTGATGAAAAGTTGGTAATGCGAGATGACCTAGGAGGGCCCATGCTGTGCGTCCAATCGCGCAGATAAGAATGGGTCTACTAGGAGGGTGCTTCCTAGTTTTCCTCAAATTTTCAAATTTACTTACGTTAATAGCTTTTGACGGCCTCCTTAAAAAAAAACAAAAAAACAACAACATAAAAATCATAAAATCAGCATAAAATGGAGATTCTTTCAGTGTAAACTTCATTTACGAACTTTTGTTCCTTAGAGTTTCGATTACTATTGGTACGGGTTGCTCTTAACTTACAACTAGTTAGTACTAACTGTTGAAAATAACTGGAAGTTTCAAACTGAAGCCCTTAGGCCTGAGTCCCTTCCTCCCCATCCACATAAATGTAGATATATGGCACTCTTTCCACTCATAATCTTTCAGGGATCATTAGGAGATGCTTCTCAATGATTAAAGGTTAATAATTTAAATTAATTGTATTAACTATTTAAATTACAAGTTGGGATTCGAGGAAATTGAACTTCGCAGAAAGTATCCAGCCCAACAAATGAAATTACAGAGAACAGTCAGCCCTAATAGTATTGCTAGTATTGTGCTATTATCGCGACCACCGCCTAAGATACTTCTACCAAGAATACTACTTCCGTAGAAAGCTTGAACCATTCGTGAAAATCCGAATCATGCAAGTAGTCTGTTTGTATAATTACCCTCTCCGCAACTTCGTAAAATTCGTAATTTAGAGGATGTTCTTAAGGGATTAAGTATTAATTATTAGAATATCGATTGCATGAATGAATTAATTACGTGAATAAAAAATACCTTGCAATGTGGAATTCGAGAAATTTTTAGCTTTGAGAGGCAAAATTTAAGAGTAGCCTGAGTAAAGAGCCATATACCTTTAATGTATAATTTTTATTCTTTTTTTCATGGCCACCTCGCGCGGAAAATGTGGTCAAAGGAACTTGGTAGGGAGCTCATTCAATTGGAAAGCTAAAAGTTACGGTGCCCCTTTTAAGAGTCGAAAGTGATTGGAGGACACCCCACCCACTTTTCCCTGCCCTTCTTTACTACTTCGTACCCTGCAGCCCCCCCCCCCTATGATACCGGATCAAAATTTTTATATAGCCATTTTGATCCAATCGGTTAAGTCCAATAAATATGCCTCCGGGGATAAGATGGCCCCCACAATCCCTGGGCCCAGGGCAGTAAATTAAGCAAATTGCGAATTATTTACAGATAGGCTTTATAGTGAAAAGGGTTTTTGGTGTCCAATTGGCTAGAAACTATCTGGGATCGTTCTTTGGGCCAAGGGGATGACAATTTTGGGAGAGGGAGGATGTTAAGGGTCCTGAAAATGGAACGAGACATGGATCGTAGGTCAAGAAGAACATGATGTACAACAGAAAGTTTTGGGGGCATGGGCCCGTAAAATAGGGCCCAAGAATACTTTTCCCCTCGGCTCCAAACTTGTATCCCAAATTCTTTGGCTATTGGAAACCCCAATGCAGAAGAAAAATATAGTAAAAGACAATTAAACAAAACAATTTCGAGGAACCAGGCCAAAAAATAGAGTCTACAAAGGGCCAATAATCTTTTCCAATCGGCGCGAAACTTATACCACTGAATACCATGAATACCACTGCTTCTTCCAGGGGTGCTACCACCATGCCACCATACTCCAACAGTGGCTGCTTTTATCACGACTGTTACTTCTGCAACGATTATGCTGTACTTTTATCGCTTCTACTACCATAAAAACAATTTTTTTCAGCAGGTGGGGTGACTTAAATTTGAAAATTATATGAAATAAACAAGAATAGGATAACCGTAAAAAATCTTGGGACACCCAAGGAATAATCATGTGTATAAAATAAATTAAAATTTAGTTAATGACATTGTTTTTAAATATATTCTCTGGCTTAACTATTGAATAAATAAATTAATTAGAATTTTTTCAACATACTACGGTTTTTAGTGTGCATATACGATAGACATTGCATTATTATAGTGTGCATAGCACTATGCATATTTTTGTATATCATAATATGGAAACTGAAGAAAATTGTACTTTATTCAATTACCACAAACCTCATATATGACATTTTGTTTATGAACAAGCAGGGAAATTCAAAACCTATTCAATATATTTCTTCCATTAATTGTCATTAATTTATAAGACGTTGAAAATATTTTAAGTTCTAACCTATTGTTTCTCATGAAACATTTTTTAGTTATTTATTAAGTAGACAAAGTTATGTAACTTTGTATTTAATCACGTTCCAATTTTTAGATTGCGGATACGATGGACCTATTTCTAGGATTACTACAGATACTTAATCTTGTCCAGCAAACTAATCCATCATTCTTACAATGAAAAAAGGGCTGTTCTGAGATATTAAATGACATCTCTTTTAATATTAGATTGTCAAGGGAAGAAATTATTCTTTTCTCTTCTAAGACCCGGAAGCTTTTGAGGTTCCAGGAAGCGATTGAATTTGACAAATAAGGGGGTAGACGAATGATAAAAGCGTCTTAAGAATCGAATCTTGCTGAAATAAGCTAATTTTGGGGATAAAAAAGATTTCCTGGCGGGGATACAAGACGCTGACTCAAAGACATTTTGGTTTATAGGAAGGAAAAAGCAATTGATTGGATAGAGCAAAAAATACAACTTTTCTCGGCTTAGAAATATTTGGAGCCAAGTATTTACTTGACTAATAAAAAAAACAATTAAATAAAGTGACAATGCTCAAATGTCGTTCTATAGTTCGGCTAAATTAATAAAAAAAAAACATCATCAGCTAATATTCGTGGGTTATTTATTATACCTTTTTAACCTTTCTTGAAAATATCAAATAATAATTCGAAAGAAGGAATTGCGTTGAAAACAAGAATCCTGATAGATAAGCATTTAATTTCATGGATCCATTAGTATTTTGCCATGGAATCCTTAAGGGTGTCATGAAATGCTTTAAGTATTAAATTAAAAAAAAACATGTATTTTCAACTGAAAGTAAGAAGAAATATTAAAACGAATAGAAATTATTACTATACGAGGGGGTTGCCTCCTCTTCAAAACCTCACTCTTCACGCTAAAGTTTTTTGGCATTTAAAAAAAGTGACTTATTTTTCTAATTAAACGACCTTTGTGCTTCAGGAGTCGTTTTTAAAGAATTGGGACAAAATTTAAACTTTAGTGCAAAGAGCGAGGCGTTGAGGAAGAGGCAACCCCCATGTATACGTAACAATTTCTGTTCGTTTTAAATTCCAATTATTGCTCCTTAATTTCAGTTGAAAAAATGTTTTTTTATTTAATTTCTGATCGTTTTTTAAATAACGCCAGGAAATCTGGCTCCACCTCCACGGGAAAATCCCCTTCCCACGGAAATATCATCTGGAAAATTCAATCCTGGTGAAAATTTTCCCCGGACAATTACCCATAACACCTCCTCGCGTAAAATTGACTCATTAAAGAGATTTCCCTGACTCAGTAATTTCCCCTGAAAATTTCACCCCCTGGAACCCCCAGAAAAAATTCGTCCCCCTCACCCCGTCCGAAAAATGTATGCATACATCCCAAAATAAATACTATACGCAAACAATGGGCAAATTTTATAACTTTAAGATCTTTCCCCAGGGGCTGTGGGGTTCATGTTATCTTCAAGGACATAGTTATTAGGCCTTTCAACTATGCTGAACAAAATAGCAATCTCGGAATTTTGATGGAACGATCTTGGGAGAAAACGATCTGGTTGCCCTCCAATTTTTTTGGTTACTTCAAAAGAGCCCTAGAACTTTTCATTTCGCATAGAATAACCCTTCTCCCGATGCTCTAGGCCCATTGGGTCGATACGATCACCCCTGGAAAAATAAATAATAAACACGCATCCCTGATCTTTCTTCTGGCAAAAAGTAAAAAATTCCAAATTTTTGCAGATAGGAGCTTGAAACCTCTACAGTAGGGTTCTCTGATACGCTGAATCTGCTGGTGTGATGAATTTTATGGAGCCTTTCCCCCTTTTTTCGAAAATCGTCAAATTTTTCCAGGCTTGTAACCTTTGATGGCTACAGCTAAACTTAATAAAACTTACATATTTAAAATCAGCATAAAAATCAAATTCTTTTGATATATCTATTGGTATCAAAATTTCATTTTTTAGGGTTTCGGTTACTATTGAGCCGGGTCACTCCTTACTTACAGTTCGATACCACGAACTGTTTGATCTAGATTGGATGTTCAGTTAGACCATTCTGACCATTGAAAAATCTTAGAAATGATGTGAAAATTTTGAAACTATGTAAATTAGCTGCTACAAAACGAATAAATAGTAATATGGAATTATTGTCTGATGACATGAAGCTATTCCTTCTGAAAGAGACAGTGTTTTATATTCTAAGCTCGAAAGAAAATATAAGAAAACTCTGGCATAATTTTAACGAGTTAGTTGAAAAATTGGTTATAAAAAGAAAATAAAATACAATGGATGGCTTAAACCTCTAGTCTGAAGGACAAACTTCCTTTGTTAACGTTCAATCTTAAAATTTATTTAAATACAGCTATTTAATAAAAAGTACAATTCAGATCCAGAAATACAGAAAGAAAGTTCGTGAACCAGATAAATTAAAAGCATATCTAGATAGGAAAATACACAAAGTTTATTCTAACATGAGCACTATATCAATGGCCTAGCAATAATCAAAACTGTATTCGGTGCTAGGTGTATTCTCCCAAGAAATTCCCTTCCCCCGGAAAATCCCCTCCCCTCGGAAAAGTTTTACCACGTATAAAATTGAGCAGCTAAAGAGATACTATGACAAGTAAAAATAACAAAGAAAATAATTCATCAGAAAAGAATAATTAGTTGAATAATAGTTGTTAGAATAATAGTTGTTAGAATAAAAGAATAATAGTTGAAGAATAATTCATCAGAAAAGAAGAAAAGAAGGAACATGCATCATAAGGTTTTTTCGTTTGAAGAAAATTTAAAGGGCTGTTTTTTTAAATTTAATTTAATTAACATGAAGTTTCTTTAAAATTTAATTTAAATAACGTGGAGTCAAACAGAGCAACCTTAAAATTTAAAGAACTCCTTATTCCAGCAAGCAATAATTTAAGTAAAGAAAGTTTTCAGAAGTCATCAAACACTGTTCAAACAGGAAGTATAGGCTATCGTCCAGTTGGCGTACATACCCCTGGCTTGCTCCTATTACCCTCCAAATCCTTGATCTGTCGATTTTGAAATGTTTTCTTTCTTTTTAGAACATCCTGTATTCTAAAATTTAAAATCCTGAGTCGTAATATATTTAAAAACGTAATACAATAATGCAAACAAAGGTATTTATTGTTACTCAACTGAACAAGACTTTGAAAAGCGCAACAAATAAACTCTTTAATAACTAGCAGTAAAATATCAAGTGGCAGGGAAAAAAAAACAATCCGACCTAAAGCTATGATTTGGTAGTATTCCTTCCTTGCTTCGCACTTGAAGGATAAAATTACCAAGCGATATTTACAGATTTAGCACCAACAAACACAAAAGCACCTATTATAGCATATTGCACAAAAGTTGGGATATACTTTAAGTACTGCTTTTCTTTTCTGGCATATATTAGTAAGTACAGTAGATAAAGCCCTCTTTAGTAATTAGAAATTGAAATATAATAATAAGAGTCTGTTACGGGCACTCGAAAACTTTAAAAGGCAAGGCTCAAATGCGTGTGGCGTGTGATTTACACATTGGCTTTCCTCCTTTTGCAAGGAAGCTCTGGCCTTCCAAATTCTTCTTGCATACCTAAATATATAAAAAAATTAATTTTCAGATGCGATAAAAAACGAGTAAAAATTGAATAATAAGTAATAAAAACAATAGAAAAATAGAAATTCCCCCAATGTGTTTTTAATATTTCAGATGGTTGCTTTAACAGCATCATATATGAGTAATTTAAATACTGGCCCAAAATTACGTTTGTTCTGCCTGAAGGCAGTAACTTTTACACAACCAAAAACATTCAAGCGATATCATTAAGCGAATTCTAGTTCGTGGAAACTGAAACGTATTATTGAAATTGTATTACGAAAATCTAGTACTTTTGAAAAATTGAGGAATAAGCTTAAACAGCAAGCTTTTACCCATTCCGGCCGGAGAAAATTTTTTTTTTCAATACAAAAAGCAAACCAAATATTACCCCACATGGACAAACTTTTCATAGGCCGAAATAAAATCAGCAAATTCGACTTCTGTTAGAACTCCACAGGTTTAAAACCCATAATTTAGCTGCACGAAGAGCAGCCCTTACGGTCCAATACGTATGGTTATAACGCAGCGTTTAAGAAGAACTGAAATTATTTTTTCTTGGCTAAGTATAATCAAAGCAATGCAGTTAGTCAACAAAATCTTGTTTCCGTCTACAAGTCTTCATACAAAATATTACGTTTGTCTTGACCTTAACTTTTAGGGACACTGAATTTTGTAGCAACCATAATCAGAATAACAGAAAAAAATAAAGTCCGCATCTATAGTGGAAAGACCAACAACGAAATTAGCCAAGTTTTGGCATATGCATTGGTACGAGAAAATCATGAAAATATTATGGAAGAAACAAAAATAGAGAATTTGTATTTAAAAGATTTCTGCATCTGGAAAACTCTTTGAGAATGATCAAAGCCAGCTGAAAACATTGAGTTTTGAAAAAAAAAAATAAATAAAATAAAATAACATATAATAATATTTTATGATCGATCATAGTAAATTATACAATTTTACAGGCTTCCCAGAAGAGCGAAAAGACATCCTTGAATAGCTGCACCTGTAGAAATATATATATATATATATATATATATATATATATATATATATATATATATATATATATATATATATATATATATATATATATATATATATATATATATATATATATATATATATATATATATATATATATATATATATATATAAAGACAAAACAACTTGATTTTTGTTTTATGAAGATTTTTTCTTTCAGACAGCAAAATATTTAAATTGAAAGATAAATCCTTATGGGATGTATTTTTTAATACAAGGAATCCAAATGCATATAGATTAAAAAAGAAATGTAATAGTGAAAGATAAATATCACTTGCATATAAAATGACTAGCTTAGCTAAAGCAATAAAGAATTTAACTAAAGACAGTTTAACAAGACAACATTGCCAACACTAAAAACATATCATCCAGAAACGTTACCAAAAAAACTTTCTAAAGGATAAAAGAATAATGAATTAATCAATAATTAAAGTCTTCTAGCGGTGGGACTTTATATCCTCTTTTCTTGATGTAAAACGTAAATAGTTGAACTCAGGCAAGGCAAGAAATAAGAAATGAGGTTTTAACTTTTCCTTTGACAATTCAAGTTCAAAACTAAAACCCCAACATTGACAGTCATGTTATGAGAGTAAAACCTCCAATGTTTCCTAAACAAAATCTTTACAGTGAAAACCACTTTTTGCACCAGAATGTACTAACACAAATATAAGTTATGCAATAAAACAGTTTATTTACCCATTGAGGTTCATCGTATTTTTGTTCGGCCAGACCATCAGTCTCTGTGAGTTAAGCAAGCAACCAGAGTTAAAACTACAAACTACACGGCTAGGAAAATGGTGTTCATGAACAAGGTGGCAATAGGTACCATGTTCATTTTAAAAATGAAAAACACAAGTATTGCAATTTTAGACCTGTGCGCTTGCGCAATGTCAATTCGAAAGCGCATGCATGGAGGGTAATAGAAACTGTACCAGATGTGCCAAATTCGAACAGAAAGGATCGTGACATGGTCTTTGACGGGATGAAAGTGACCATATGGAATCACTTTCAACAAATCAGAGGCCTTTCCCACTGACGTAAAGTTACTGAAATTCTTTGCTGAGTAAAATCAGAACTTTACGATCCTTCTGGTTTGAATTCGGCATTTCTGGTACGCTTTCTAATACCCGCCATGCATACGCATTCGTATTGACGGTGCGTAAGCGCACAGGTCCAAAATAATTATACTTGGGTGTGACACAAATGAGACTTGTGGACCACGTTCGCCACCCTGATAAAATAAGACAGATTTGTTCAGTTAATTGCAAGCTTCTAAAAAAGGTAAATAACGGACATCTTTTATCTTTTTTGCACCCAAAACTGCATTGCACCCAAAATTGCATTGCACCCAAAACTAAAAAGCAAATATCGCATCTTATTTTGAAGATCTTTCAAAGTGATGAAAATTCTCATATGCACAGTTGCACAGCCTCTGCGCATTTCCACATACGTATTTACTCCAGAGTGGGTAGGAGAAACAGGTTGCTGGTGGAATTAGACTATTTCAAGATCTTTAGAAGAAGAGAAATAAACCCTAATCTTATCCCCTATATACCTAATTGAAGCCATATAATGCAGTTATATACTGTAGTTATTCTCATTTTTTCCTTTATTGGAATCCTTAAACGAAAGCCTTTTTTTTACCAAAATTTTAGAAAACTTAGTTTATGCAGCCTTGTAAATTTGGAACTATGTGAGATGTACCCTTCCATTTTGGGCATGGAATATACCCAAATTTCAAGACACCAGCATTCTTTTAGGAATGATTGAATAAACTCATTGCTACCTGTAAACCAACTGTTGTTTCCTTTTTATGAAGAGCTAAACACATATCGTATGGTACCATTTGATATAAGCAATAGAATTCTTTTATCTACCCTAAAATATATAACTTTTGTTTCCCTGTTTTTTGGTCAAAAATACAGTGGTGTGGCCTATATTTTTTAAGTTATTTCAGTGCTAGGGAATTGTCGAATTGAGGATAACCCATATATATGTCATAGTGAACGACAAAATCAGAGAACAGATCAGTACCCTAAGGTTTATTTTAAGATTTGATCAAATCACTTGGGACAAATGTAAGCTTTTTGATCAAATATTTAGAAAACTGACTAATCACTGATTTGACCATGATAATGCCATATAGTCAACACAGAAAAACAGAAAGTTTAGTTGTAAAATATAATGTGATTCAAAAACTGGTCGTATTTTACTGGCTGAAAGTTTTATACAAAAGAGCCAATCAAGTTCTAAGTTCTTTCTACTGGCTTGATATTTGACATTACAACAACGGGTAAAAGAGGCAATGTTATTAGGATTCCCTTCTGATATAAGCTTAAGGACTAATTTAATTGGATTGCAAAATTAAGTCACAAAAATAAACTAGCACAATTGAAGCATATATTATAATGTTTAAATTTTAAGCATATATATGTTGTTGACGGAATGGGGGGTTATAAACCTTCAAAATTCTCATTTGGCAACATCACTGTGCAGACACAGGTTAATGCTTTTTTATTATCTCTCTTTTTTTCTACATGCTTTAAGTTAGATCTAACGATAGTTACTAGCTATGTTGTCACAATGCACTAAGAAGAAGCAAGCAAGGTCATAATGTGCTTAGGTTATTGGATTTCATGACATCTGTCTATACTATCCTACTGCTTTAACCTGATTATGGAGCCTTGACTGCATGAGATTTGCAAATAGCTTTGCCAGCTTTGGCATAAAAAGGTATCCCTTCCAAATTGCTTGCGCAGACCTAAATTAATAGAAGAAGAAAAACATCTAGAATAATGAGTTTCGTGAAAAACACATAAATGCTTAAGATGGGGGAGGGTAGTCTAAGGATAAAGCCTTTTTTGGCACTTTTATATGATAATAAGACTATTGAAATTATAATAGAAATTTTAAGCATAGCCTTGGGGGACGATCGCGGCGTGCTTACAAAAAGAAAAGAAAAAACGCAACAAAAATTTGTTTACATACATTTTTGGCACCTTTTTACGAGTTAGACAAAATTTCGGGGAGAGTTCAAACCCTGGAATTCAGTACCCCCTGGATATGGCTTTGGAACTGAGATAGCATATTCTTGAACTCCAGATCCAGTCCCCCCCTCTCCCCATTCAAGTTTAAAACCTGGGAGCAACCAGTCGAAGGACAATTAAAAAGAATGAACTACAAATAGATAATCAGACAAAAACGAGCAAGGATAGTGGCAGAAGGAGATAGAATTTGAAGAATAATACAATATCACAAACAATGAATATAGTTAATTGATCTCATTATAATTTGGGTAGTCAATAATACACCCTTAAAAATAATTAGCCTAGTCGTTAGAGGTCAGTATAAATTTGTAAGGATGAAATATAAATAATTCTTATCTCTGGTAAAATAAGATCACCTAATCTATATATACATGTATAACTCAAGTTTGTGCTTTTGTATACGTGTCTACACTGAAAGATAATCAAAACTAACTAAGCTAAAAAATGTAAGAATTATGCAAAATAACCTTGGACCCAATATGATATAAAGATTATACAAAAGGACTATGTAGCCCCCCCCCCCCAAAAAAAAAAAATCTGGAAAAATCGACTTGCAAGGACGGTATGATTACGTCATGAGAGAACCGAAGGCCCCAGCTGCCCAGGATAGCGAGCTCAAGAAGTGCAAATTGCCCGTATTTCTGTCATTTATATTCAGCAGATTTTTTTTTTATATTGTTAGAATAGATAAAGAAAATAAATATCAAAAGCCAAACATTAGTATTATATTACTGACAATGTTTCCCGCTTAGGATACTATGTTCCCAATTTAAACAATAGCCTACAGTGAAACTGATTTTTTTTTTTTTGCTTATTCACTTTTATGCAAATTCAACATATAGAATAAATGTGACTTATAACTATAAATTTCTTTTTCATTAAATTTTATGCGTTCATTTTTCATCTATAATTAAGCAATAAAACCGTAACTCTTCTACTTATTCATTCTTGTGGAAATTCAAGAATTGGAATAGATATAACCTATTAACTAAAGTTTTCCTTTTCATCAAATTTTTATACGTTCATTTATATCAAAATAAATCCTAGACACAAAAAAACAAACTCTTGACCAGGCCAGGTGGCTAAAGGCCAAGGAAAAATGAATCATCGATTCGCTAGGAATATTATCATGTGGCCGAGGTCCAGCGGTAGATATATTCAAAACATTCGTTGGTCATTGACAACGTGAATAAAATAAAGACCGTTTGGAATCACAGAATTACTTTAAATCAAAATTTGATATGAAAACTTATCATTTAATTATAACTTATTTTAGAAAAGAAATAAGTAAATAAAATGTCACAGGTTACAAGTGGAAATTTTGAGGAGGGAATAAAACTTCTGATACCTCTGTAATATTTAATTTTTAGTTCTATTAGTGACGCACCATTGGCTTTACCTAGCCACTTTGAGAAAATGATCAACATAATGTCACAAAGCTTAAAGTCTAGTAGCCCTTAGTCATGCTTTTTTTGGTTTCTTGGTCCCTTAGTTCTTTCCGGTGATTACAAATTAACCTGAGAGTTAATTTATCCTAGGCAAAAGACTAGTTGTAAAGCGACCTCTTTGATGCGTCTGTCACAAAAACTTTATTATTAAGAGAGATTTCTTGAGGACAAAAGATGTCCCTTTACACAAACCCATGGGTGCCCATAAGCCGAATTCCAGGGGGGGGGGGGCAAACCTTGTCTAATTAACACTTTTAATGCTATATAATAGAAATCTCAGAACAAAAATATAAAAATAAGGCAAAATTATTCAGCCAGGGGGGGGCGCCCCTTGCCCCCCCTTATGGGCGCTCATGCACAAACTCCTCACCCTTTATCAATGACCTTAAATGGAACTCCCACATTTCCCACTTATTTAAGTCAGGTTGTTTTCTCCTTAAATCTTTCTCTCTTCTCGAACGGTTCTCCATATCAATCCAAAACCTTAAAATAATTTATTTGTCTTATATAAGGCCCTGTCTGGAATATGCTTGTCCTGTCTGGCACCCAGTGTTGACCAAAGACCAATGTTCTAAAATTTAAAGAATTAAAAAAACAGCCAACAAAGCTATATTGGGGACGGCCATTGCAAAATACGATGAAGGTTTGGCTAGACTTGAATTTGCTATACTGAAATCATGACTTCACATCATCGCCATGGACTTCAGTGAAAAGTGCCCTAGTTTTGATTGTTATCAACGTCTTCTCCTTCCCTTTAAAGAAAATCCTCCCATCCCTTCCTAATACAAGACTCAACGCTCGTAGAGCTCCAAATACCCAACTGGACCTGTATCCCCAAATGCTGACCATGAGGTAAAAAAAACTCTTTTGTCCCCTATTTTGTTTCCCCTTTTAATAATTGTTATAACTTTTGTTTTATTTTTATCCCCTAACATCTGTTTTATTATTGATTCAATTTTTTGTTTTATGTTTATCCCATAACATTTGTTTTGTTATGGTAATTTTGACGTGCTTATGCTAGCTTTTGTGCTATTTTAGCCAATAAACCATATTCTATTCTATTCTATCCCTTTGAATTTTGAAACTGAATGCATCTGATAAGCGAAACTGAAATCCAAAAACACTATATAGGGAAACAATTTAGCTATTTTCCATTTTCCAAGGATTTGTTTTGACAATTCTATTGCAGTTTCGTTTGTCAGAAAATGAGGCTTTACGAAGTTTTCGGTATAGGTTTAACATTTTTTGAATTATGAAGGCGAAGCCACTGAAATGAAACAGTGGATAGAATTAAAAAAAAAAAGACAATGTGGTTCACAAGTCTGTTTCTCAACTATGAGCCTTTTCCCCTTCGTTCCTTGCCCCCAGCGGGGCTCAAATTAAAAAACGGAACCAAACCCAGAAAATAAAACTTTTGTTACCCACAATTTCCATGTAGGGGTGCTAGAGTTTAATCTTCAGAAGAGAGGGGAGCATTTTTTGTACCACCTATGATTCCAAGTAAGAAGGGTTGATAGTAAGAAATTGAAAGCAAGATCCAAACCTTGAAGGGAGAACAAAACATAGAAGAAAAGGCCTAGAGCTAAGAAAATATAATTTTTCAGTTTGAAAATGAAATGAATTATCTAATTTTACAATATTTGTTTAGAAAAGCCCAATTTTTTCGTTTCAAAGGGTATTTCAAAAGAAAAAATGAAATGCAAATCAAAATTGAAAATTAAAGCACAGTATCGTGAGACATGTTTTGGCTTTTCTGTGGTTTTAGGGGAAAATAAAATCTTTTGCAGCTTCGAAAATAATAATGAAAATAATTAAAATCTAAAAGCTCAATTAAAATTTAAAAAATTCTCTTACGCTGCAATTGAAGCACTGGCTATGGTAGTTGTTGTTCATAGCCTCGACCCAGCGGTCTCCAGCTTCGATCGGAAACCCGCATCCAAAGCACTTTGTCGTAAAAAGCTCATTCCAATCTTGAAAAGACAAAATACGTTTATATTACCGAAGGAAAAAGCACAAATATGACAATCACTGTTTTCCAGAAGTGGAATTACTTCAAATGATACTTTTTTAAAGAAGGCATTTTTTTAACCATTCCAAAAGCCTGTGAACGGGGGGGGGGGGGGGGTTCAAGTCCCACTCACACTTGAAATCCCATAATTTGTTACTACTTCCCTCACAATTGCCAATATGGTTTTTTTCAGCATTTTGTCAGTTTTTGTTTTATTAAGAAGGAGAATCTGAAATATCAAAACTAATTATAGATTCATCATTTCCGGGGTTTTCAAGGCGAATTGTTTGGGTAATTTTTTTTTATATAGATGTTCCCATGGACACGAGTAGGGGGAAGGGCGATGCCCCTGGGAACAAGAAGCCATTAAACATTGTATACAAATAGGATTATGTGATATATTACCATTTAATCCTGGCAAAAAATCCTGGTAGCACTTGCCCCCTCCCCCTCTCAAAAATTCCTGTAGGCACTTCTGACCTCTTCTCTTCTCATCTTTGTGCTGGTAGGCATGTGAGTGACATCTTTTATGTTATATAGAAAAAAAAATTTGCTATATCATTGCAGAAAAGGGGTGCAATCACTTTCCGGCACCAATATTAAAAGCGCAGTCCAAAATTAATCGTAGGAATCAAGAGGAATTAGAGATTAATTTCTAATCCCCCCCCCCTTCCCCAAACTTCCTTCTATTTTTTTTATGAGAAGGTTCGCAAAGAATTAGGAAAATTGGGCATAGAGGCACACTTTTTTAGGCTTTAATCACACTCCTCCAGCCTACACAAAAATCTACCGGCCATCCTCCATAATAGCTTATGCGCAATTATACACCGTTGTAAATAATTTTATCTAGCTTCAAGTGAATAAACTTAGTAAAATGAACTTTGAAAATAGATGTCTATATTAACCGTTTATTTTGTGTGGATCTTCAGGAACGACTTCGCCATCGGGCAGCATTACTGCCATCTCTGAAACTGGAAATCTTTAACATACAGTTTTTCTATAATTTTACATCAATTATAGATTTTGGACCAACTCAGAAATTTCACTCGATGGCTTTTTGGCACCTTTCTGTTCAAAACTGTCATTTTGCACCACAAAATAGCTGAAAACACTGCTTTGCTGTGGTACATACTTAAAAAGGTCGAAAATTTTAGTACCATTTAGTACATATTTTAGTACAATTGGTTCGATAAGATCAACCCCGAGGAAAAAAAAACAACAAACAATAACTTAAGCGTGAAGAGCAGGTTATTGAGGAGGGGGCAGCCTCGCTAATATACGGATTAATTTCTGTTCGTTCTACTATTGCTCGTTACTTTCAATAGAAAAAAATTGTTTTTTTTTAGAATCATCATGAAAAGCTAATTCTTTTAATGTATATATTGTTATCAAAAATCCTTTTTATAGATTTTGGTTACCATTAGCTCAGGTTGTTGCTTAACTAAAGTTCGTATACGTACTTACAGGTTCACATCAAAACCCGGACTGTTTCATATAATATCATTAAAATGATAAAAAATCCAATTCCATGTAACTCCAATTTCATGTAAACTTACCATGAAGGCAAATTGTACCAAATTATATTAGTCTTTGACTCCTTAATTGCCCACCTTCTGCCAAAAATGATCGTCACTATTTACGCTTGGCGCAGTTTTATTGCTTTTTGGCGCTTCCTTTTAAAATCTGGCTAATCGATTCAACTTCTCATCACTGCATTGTCATTACCTTCTATTGAAATTCAACAGAGCAGAAAACACACTATGCTATGAATAAAATTGTCACTTCTTTAAGTACCACTACCCAGGATAAAGTTAATCGCCAGAATTGTCGCACCTTGTTATTTTTTCTTGTACTGATTTCTATGTAAATTTATTTTATAGTTCTTAATTTCTAGTACTTAGAAGTGATTGGAAAAATCCCGCAAAGCGATCATTTTGCCAACTAAAAGCTAGCAAACCTGAATCTTTGGCTAGGGACCGATAACAGCATTTGAGCTACTGCAAGGCACTTAATTTTCGTATAAGCAATGTTCACAGAAAAGGGAAGGATTAAAATCTTAAAAATTATTACTGGAAAAAAAAACTCGATCAAAAGGGTTCTAACTAACTTACCCTTCAAGAAGCGAGCTCGAGTTCAAGGCACTTGAAAGACACACACAAAAACACACTTAATATAAACGCGTTACGTCTTCGAGGGATGCAGGGCTAAGCAACGAAGCAGGGCTAAGCAGGGCTATACGAGCGAAGGAGCAGTATTCAATTGCTCTGTTTCTAGCGGAAATCCCAATTCAAGGGGTTTTTCCTGTCTCTTCACACGCTACAAAAGTTATGATGAGCAAATGGGGCGTTTCTCCCCAATAGGATGTAAGCTTTTCTACTTTTCTTTTTTTCTCTCTCTCTTGTGATGAAAATTCTTGTTTCAGTGAAAGAGCTTCGCCAGCTATTTTGGCTAGTGAAGAGCCCGCTTGGTGAAATTTACCTGCTTTGCAAGCCGAGATATAAGCCGAATAATGCCGGATAGAAAGAAGAAAAATGACCGAGTCTGAGGGACTTTATCAGCAGCAAGTTCAGTCTTTTTCGTGTGATGGGTTCTAAGAATGTACTAAAGACGAAGAAGATGACTCTCGATGCTCAAACTCAAGAGCCACCAAAGTCAATTGAGTACTTGAGGTGCCGGATGACAAACGAAGTGGCTTTGTTAAACTAGTTCCATTGGTACGAATATCATGGTTGCAGCCGTAGCTACAACCTAAATATAATCCAACTAAGCAATAATTAATTTATAATTACGAGAAGAAACTTTTAAGAATTTTGAGGAAGAGCTCAAAAAATTAAAATGATGCCCAAACGAAATACAAAGTATACGATTGAAATCGTCGTTTTCAAAACCCCTTTACTAGAGATTTAAAGCACCCCCCCCCCCCAAATTTTAACAACACGGAAAATCATGTTTTTGCATGTGTAGCACTAACGAGTGCTACCATAGCATAATAGTAATGAGACTCTCGCTTAGAGGCAGAGTATTTAAGTTCATCCTATTTCTATGTCCTTCAGGACGGGGTTCGAATCCTGGTGTTGCAAATCCTTTAGCTTAGGAAGGGGGGGGGGTCAATGGCGTGACTCTGCAACTTCAGCCCCCGCGAGTCTGATAAGCTTACCGTTGAACAAATTCCCACGTAACACCTGAGATTCAGATTCCAAGTGAGGAGGATAAAACGTCTAGCCCTGATGCAAATTCAGGTTCAAATTAAAGCACTGACAAGGCCCCTTTTTAAAAATATTTAATTTTTAATTAAAAATATTTAATTTTTAATTTCTAAGCTAAACACATCTTCAGGCTCCATATCTTATTATTAGCTCAATTTAATTTTAATCAATTGGAGGATACACTCTGTCATTAGAAACACACTTCTTGGGACACGAAACTTCTCCAAATTTGTCCACGCGAAAAAAAGTTTGTTGGAACATTCTAGAAGCACTTGGAGCTAAGGTCCAGAAACACACACGAGAAAACAAATACGTTGTATAATAAAACATATCTTTTTCCTAACCTGCATTAAGCAGGATCCTGCTTATATCGTGAATGGTGAATCTGTCCAAATAATTAGAGATCCTTTTTTATTTTTTTTGTTTGGGGTTTAGAGCTCTGGAAAGTGACCCCCCCCCCCTCTACCAATAAAGGTGTCTGTTAATGAAGTTCACATGTAGCATTTGAACAAGAAATGAATTGCTTCACGTAGTACTTACAATTTTAATTAAGTGCAGGTAATACAGATAAAACTGAAGTACTACTAAGTATATTTTCGTTGCGGTACTTACTACTTTTTTAAATTAAAAAAAAAACACACACACAACATGCTTTTTCACCTAAATTAAAGGGCGACGAATCTTTGCACTAAAGTTTGACCAGAAGTGCTTAGAATATGCAGCGGTTTCCGTGCTTCAGTTCCAAAATATTTCCTTATAATAATAAACAGACAATTTCAAAATAAAATAAAACATTTTCCCAAGGGTCAAAAAATGTTGCCATCTACTGTTAGTCATTTCCTGTCAGTTGCTTCTTCCTTAGTAGAGATATTAGTAAACTAGTTCCGGCAAAAATTGAGCCAAGACATATAAATTCTTTTAACGATGATCAATAGTTCTTGATCAGCTGATAAAAGTGTTTGCAAGCAGTTGTTCGTAAAAAAGAAAAATTTATGAGATGCATTATTTCCAAAATTTTGAGGAGTTGATTTCATTGTTGAGGTGTATTTTAGAAAAAAACGAAAGAAAAAGAACCCAGATAATAACTCAGTGTAAAATAAAACAACTGCTTCGGTTTAGAAGCGAGTTCCTGTCTTGAGTGCAAAAACAAGCTAGTGCACAAGACCAAAGCCCTAAGTCGGAGTCGAACATGTAATTAGTCCTCTTCTATTGCCAAATTTTTAGTAAAAAGGTATCCAGGTAGCACCATGTTTGAAGCGGAATCCAGCAAGCATTTTGGTGTGTATTGTTGGAGGTATAATGTGGATTCGTGGCGGCTCCAATATATCCCACCGATTTTTTAGAAGATGTGGGGGCGTGTTGCACCAGAGTTATGCAAGGATTTTCAAGCTGCGTGTTCGAAGAAGCAAAGTTGGGCAGTGGTCCCTACAACCTTCCCCACTCCAACCACCAGCCTTTTAGCACTAATGTAGGTATGTTGCACATTGTTTCATGCAAATCACGCAAAGATACTCAATCTGCATGATTAGAGAAGCAAAGTGGCCCGTGGTCTCTGCGACAGAACCCAACAAGTCCAACATCAACTTGTTTGAACAAAAGATAGGCTTGTTGCACCTTGCTTGAAGCGGGACACCACAAGGATTTTCTGTCTGAATTCAAAGAGCCGTAACGTGGGCCCAGTGGCACTCCAACAACTCGTATGCCTCCCGTCACCCAAATAGATCTTTTACACCTGGGTTAACCAGAATAACTCAAAGATTTTCATTATGTATGGTCAGAAAATCAAAGTGGGCCGGTAGTCCCTGCAACAGCTCTCCCCCTACCCCTTCCCATGGTGAACTCTTTGGCACAAACATAAGCTTGTTACACCTTGCGCGAAGGGGAATCACAAAAGAGGTGAAGAAAAAAGATTAATATTGAAAATATTAGTGAAAAATATTGCTAGAATAATTCCTTTTTAAAAAGTAGCAAAAATTTTGGGATATAAACCTTAGTGATTTTATATGCTGTCAAGAAAACATTTCTTGGCATAACAGGAAGTAACAACTGGTGAAAAGACAAGGAATCCACCAATTTCATGCTTATATACGCTTTTGGAATTTAGTTTTTTTTTCTGTAAATGTACCACACAATTTCCAATTAGAATGGAAAAATCCAAACAGCTGTAAAAACTTATACAAATCAAATCTCTTGACAATCAACAATGGTACTAGTTCATGAAAAACAGTTTAAGTGAAATAAAAGGTGTCGGCAATTATTCAGGTGAAGCACAAATAAAATTGATTTTAGTTCAGACTGGAAAAGTGATGTACAAAAAACTTGTTCTAAACATTTAGACATTCCTAGTCAACAGAAAATCTCTTCGAAATCTGTCCATTTGTCGCCCATCTAATAAAATCAGAAATATACATATTATAGTCTTTTTGCTTGACAAATTACGATTCAAAGCACTTTTTGCTCCTACAATGATACCTGGTACCACAGGCCAATTTAAAACTAACCAGTTGGGTAGAAATTGGGGAGGGAGGGGTACATTATTAGTATGATTGCATTTAAATGATGGGGGGAGCTAATGGAAATAGAAGTGGAATTTTCAGCAGTGAAGTGGCATACATAGGCTATATAATGGGTGTCCAAAAGGGGAGAGGTAAGGGGAGGGGGGTAATCCCCCCACCGAAAGGGCCAAATCGAAAGCACAAGATGCTGCATTATTCAGAAAAAATATGACATCTACAGGTTTCTGATGAACAAAAGCGTTTTTATAAAAGTTTGTCTTCAATAGTCTAAATTATGTGAATAAAAGGATAAGTATAACTGAAACGCTAATGGGTGAGTAAGTAAAGAATCAGGACTCAAGATCCCAGAGCAGAAGACTCGACTCCTGAAGTTTTGACGGTCAACATCCACAGTCAAAAGTGGATAAACCTGAGTTCATGATAAAAAATGCCCCGCCAATATCTAGTAGAACTCAATGGAAAAATGTTGATGCATCATACCGCTAACAGTAAAAAAAATTTTTTTAAACATTTTTTTTAGAAAACCAAATTTTATGAGGTAACAATTTAATCCCGAACCTACTACCTGCAAAAAAAGAGGAAAACAAAGAAGAATAAAATATAACCTTAATCAGTCCCAGAGACGGAGTATTTTTAATATTTTGTCGAAAACTACAAGTGGGAAATGGCTCAAAACCTCGAAAGTAGAGCTATATAACATTGTATCAACCGTATAAAAAAAACTAAAATATCTAAGCCCGGAAATCTTAAATCGCGTAGCTTCCTTTTGTCTGAATATATAATTTCAAAACGTGTGGGATGAAACCTACAAATTTTTTAAATCGTTTTAGCCCTTAACAACATTTGAAGGACAACAAAACAACAAAAAAAACACAAAAAGTGAAAAATCCTTGAAGTTGGGGGGGGGGGGAAGATAAGAAAATAAAGTTTTTTTATACAATCTTATACCCTACACACCACAAACGTTCTTATTACCCCCCCCCCAAAGAGAAATAAATATCGGTATTTCTTATCCCTTGTCAAGTGTTGAAAAGGAAAGTGTTACTAAAAATCCCTGGTTTAGTAGACGACTGAGTAATACTTTAAGTCAATTATTAAGTACATAATTGAAATGATTCTATTTCAATTCAATTTACTCGAAAAAAATAAGGATTAAAATGTATAAGAATTGCCTAGTCAATTAAACTTATCTATTCTGCTAAAATAATAAAGAAATTCCGGTATAAAAGGAACAAAGTAGATAAAGATTTGATATTGACAAAAATAAAGATACTGCTTGCGTAATAATTTATCAGAGTAAGGTGGCAAGGCTTGAAACTCTAGTCAAAACAAGAAAGAAGGACCTCCAAGCCCCATCTCGCTAACTTGATTCTTTTGATCAACGAATTTGATTCTTTTGTGTAGATCTTAATGGAGGAACAAAAATCATTTCAATAAAAACAATAAAAAATGTGCAATCACTCATTAGAAATTGAATGAAATTAGTTTCTTCGCTTTAAACTTTAATGATGAACATTTCGAAATGTCTGAATATGACATATCTTACTAATTCAAAAAAAGTAGTTCCATGCAAATGAATAAGATACTGTTAGAAAAGACTGACTTAATTAATCGAAGAGATAAATTATCTTTCCGGTTTAATTATAATGTCTTTCGATGTTGTCCGAGGTGTGATTAAAAAATGTCTTAAATCAGGGCCACCAATATGAGAACTCCGTCTCTGTTTTTGCCGACACTTGGACCAGAATCAAAGCTTATCATGCCCCAAAGTTTGAAGTTGACCATTCGTATATCTGATGAGTCAACTAAGATTAGAAATTTAAGCATAGTTTATTATGGTCTGTTACTACCAGGCCTACCACTCCGTAGGACTTTTCCAAGATCTTTGAATTTCAGTCCCGAGCTTGGGATCGTGGAAGAAATATAGGCCTATATTTTCAACATTACCCTCAAAATCATATTAATTATGTATATTACCATTATTTAATAACTTGAGAATATTCAGACTTTGGGATGTCCGAGAAATGAATCTGGGGCAATTGTAAACTTTTCGGTCGTAGTTTGTTTCCAGATTTTGTGGGCTCCAAAATAATAAAAGTGAATATTTTCAGGCACTCTGGGAGAAGGTCTTAACCTTGATGCCGCTCCCCTGCCTCTCCCCCTCAAAGTGTGTATCAGGTTTTTTTTTTGTTTTTTTTTGTCTTTAATGAATCCAACTTAATGGTGAATATTGTCAGGAGACGAAAGAAGAAACTTCTGAATGTAGGTTTAACAAAAATAATAATTTTCATTATTATTTTATATACACTTTCTAGAACCTCTACGAATAAAAAATATTTTCATAATTTACACTTTCTAGAAGCTCTACGAATAAAAAAAAAACTTGTTTTGTTTTAAACATCCTGCGGGATCTTAAATTATTATCTTCGTTGTTACATGTATTGATTGGATATCGAAGAAAGTTTTGCTGGGACATTCATTAATCTAATCCGGTATCTGAATTCGTCAAGGAAGATAGAGAAATGACAATTAGATGTAATCTAAACAATCAAACAAGTTGCTATTGTACTCTAAAATTTTACATATTATTTGCATAAACCTTACCCCCAAGATTGTCACCAAAACGGAACCAAAAGGGGTTAGTTAAAACGAACTACATTAAAAAACTCAACTAATGGTCTTTTAAAACTCAATACTGTTTGGCAAGTTTTTCGAGACCATAAAATGGTATTCAATACCTTTAAAAATCGAACAAAGCAGCCTTTTATAATTTTTAATGGCTCTTTCATACTACGCCGTAAAACTTTCCACACTAGCATAAGTAGACTTTACGTTTAGTTATGTAACTTTATGAAACTAATTCTGTCTGTAACGTAGACAGTGCCAAATATACTCCAGCTCTACATGGAATTCTACGTTATGTAATTAACGTTACGCTACGGAAAGATAGCAGCAATAAAATGGAGTTTCTGGTTGAGCAATTGGAAAATTTTGCAAATAAATTAATATACTTTTCCTTGAAAGCCTTTCACGCTTAATCAGAGCTTGAATCTTCATCTTCATTCCACATTTTTAATTTTTGCAAGGGTGGATCCAGGATTTTTTTCGGGGGGGGGGGTACTAATTTTTGACTCGGTTTTCGACTAATTTTAATGATTTTTACCTAGGTTTTACTAATTTTCGACTCGGTCAAATTTTTTTTTGGGAGGGGGGTTCAAACCGGGTAACCCCCCCCCCCTGGATACGGCCTTAAATTTTTGAATAGTTTACTTTACGGTCAACCGGATACTTTTAACGATGATCTTGATGGTTTTATAGATTTCTACGCTTAATTTTATTGTCACAGAATTAGTAAAGTTTGATGTTGTAAAGAATTGAGACAGAAAATGGAATACAGAATAGGGAGAATAGGGAGATGTCAGATTCTCCCTATTTGGTGTCCACTTACTCCATTCTTGCATTATGGAAATTCTATTCTAAAGCTTAGCCTCACTCCATGCCAACTGCGAAATCTCGTAGTAAAATTTTTCACAATCTAGTGTCTATTCTATTTTCATATCCATACTGTCAAGTTTTTACATTAAGTATCTGGGTATTTATACCTAATATACACATATATTAAGTTATATATAAAGCATACATAAATTATGATGATAAATAGATATTTTTGTTATTATATATTCTTTGAGACCCCAAGACACATAAGGAGTAGCAAATATGTTGTAAGGGTAAAGAAAAGGTATTAGTCTTCGAAGTCCATATTGGCGGCGCTGATCTTCGTCTGCTGACCCTTTGGTCGGGAAATGCAATGAAAGTCAAGGGCCAGCCATCCAGAGCTTTTGCTCGCCCCTCCTGTTTACTTTCCTCAGATTTATCCAGGTACCCATTTAGAGCTGGGTCAACTATGACTGAGTTCACAGATACACGCAAATGACCCTCGTCCCTGACCAAACAATCACCGATACTAGGACTCAAACCTGGTCCTGAAGGATGTAGGATTGCAAGTTTATCTATTCTTTCAATAGTATTCTTTGATGTTTTTAACTCTTTAAAATACATTTTTTTTGTACATTACATATCAAAGTCTATGGATATTTTAGTAATAAATATATATACTTAATTGTGCACACCGTATATAGTCTATTACAGATCTTATATAACTTTTTTATATTTATCATCGTTTATTGAATAGAGAACGTTTCTTACAAAAATGATTTATTTTTTCTTCTCATGATTGTCAAAAAAAAAATTAGTAAAAAAAATCACGCACTAATTTGCAAAATATATTATCTCATATTTGCATAAAAGTTGTGGATTATTGATTAAGTGGAAATTGCGCACTAAAGTCTTGATTGAAGTTTTAATCCCCTTTTGTCGTCATAGTCACGCTTGTCACTTTTTTTCTAACATTATACTAGCCCAAAGCGCAAAATTCATATGGCCAATTAACCTGAGTGGGTGAATTTTGCGACTCTTTCTAACTGAGGTCATTCTGATTGGTTAACCAATTTAGTGAGCTTCTATAAGCCATTGGTTAATTTGCCTTTTTACTTGCTCAATTTCCAGAGACTATCCCAACAAGGCAAGATAGGTCACAGTTATTGATTTCGAACTATCTGCTTGTAATATTATGTAAAAAAAAAAACGAAATATTTCAAATCAGAGCATTGAAGTCGATAATGACGACTTTTGTTTAACGTTAAATGAGTAGGTAATACCAAGCATTTTATCCACACGTTTCATATTGCTTCTATGAGGCCTTGAGGGGTGGTGTTTAAGTCTATTCCTAAGATTTATTCTCTGCAAAAATGTAACATGGAAAGCTTAAAAAAATAGAAGCAAAAATTGAACATGAAAAGCTTAATTTTTTTAATCTAGAATGTATTTTCAACCTAAAAAGGCAAGGTTTTTATTGAAAACTAAGCTTTTAGGAGCAATTATTTATAAGCATATGTAATAGGCCTAAAATATCACATGAGAAATGTTAGATAAGATTTCTCAATGTCTTGAGCAGAATTTAGTGGAACTAAATTAATTTAGCAGAAATGAATTGAATTGCCCTCTATTTGAATAAAACAAAATTGCATCCGACCTAAGACGAAAAGTAGAAATAAACATATTTTTTATCAATACAGAACTTAAGGTTCAAATTGATTCAATTTGGGCACAAAAGTTTCAAAAGATCGTACATGATTGTTTTTCAAAAAGGGGAGATAGGAATGCTCATATATTAGAGTGGCAACTCTGGAAACGGGGCTAATCTTGGCCAATAAAAGAAAAATGAAAAGAAAAGGAGACTTGTATTGAATATATAAGAAATTAAATATGAAGAATTGTAAAAATATTGAGATTTTGCCAGGGGCAGACGCCGGGGAGAAATTTAAAAACATTGAAACAATCAAAATAATTAGCTATTCTAGCGAAATTTAAAGTTTTTGTCTAACAAGTATTCATGGAAATGAAAAAAAACATTCTAGTTGTGTAATATGGAGCCTAAAAATTTATAAATGAGGCCCATCAAGTAATACGAAACTAATCGAAATTACTAATTGTTTGATATGTTTTCATGTATACATTTATATATAGTATATAGTTATTGTTAGTAATTAGGGTGTGGCCAAAGACAAGTCTTTTTCTCCTTCGGTGGCCAGCACACCCAAGTCTTCGTTTTTTTGCCTTGAATGTACTTATATGTATTTATTTATTCAAGGAAAATTTAAAACCGTTTAACAAGGAAAAGTTTGCTACGTATTGCAAGCACTCATATGGTAAAGAACAAAGAAAGGATAGTTAGCTAGTTTATCTGAGACATAATAACAAGCGCATCTCATCGAAATTAATGTATGCAGTACAATATATAAAGATGTTAAAGTATGTGTAGACAAGTAGACAGTAAATCAGGTTCAGGTTTTCAGGTTCAGGTTCATACATTTTTATTAACAAAAAAACAACTCAATGTGACAAAAAGTCGCACTAAAGCAAGAAGATGCTTGAAAAAGCGACCGGTTGGATCGCTGTAAATGAGACTGTAAAGTAGACTGTAGACTATAAATGAGGCTGTAATGTAGACTGTAAATAGTAAACACTGTAAAACGTTACTAAAACGTTTCTTAACAGTTAAAATACCCGGGTTTTTAACATACAACTTTCATGGTTAGAAAGGCCGAGTAATCCATCAATAGACTTAAGAAAAGGAAGTGCCACAAGGATATAAGGTTAGGAATTCGGAGTTTTAATCAGACAGCCATTTCCACGGTGAAAAAGCTGACGGAAAAAAACACACAAAGAACTGAGACATGTCTTTAATGGTGAATTTAGATACATAGATTAAAGGGTAGTCACAAAAGTCCAGCCCCCAAAAATTATAATACTGGAAAATTGTAAGCCCTACCTAGGTTTCTTTGTATCATGTCTCCTGTCTACTTTGGATCCGTTTCTCCTCCAAATCTTGACCTTTTATGATTCCCACATAATTTGCATATCTTCGACTTGTTATTGGAAGTAAATCTAATTTTACACAACAAGACCCCCCCCCCTTTTAGACCCCTTTAGAAAATATTTGCAGGCCTGCACCCCCCCCCCTCCACCCCCAGTCAAAACAGTATCTGCAAGCACCCTTGGAGGCAGATGCGTTTTCGATTGCAGAAATTATCTGTAATGCGCTTGGATGATTTAGCGCAGCCCTACCATTTTTTTTTTTTTTAAACTTGTGATCTTGTGAACTTGTGTTAATTTGAATGGTTTTCTTTAACAAAGAAATAGCTAGTGCGAGAATAAAAACAGAATGGATTCTAGAGTTTAACTAAATTTGGAGCTAACATAGTCAGCTAGAATCTTATATATGAGAAAAAACGTTAAAGGTAATATTTACCAGGCGAAGAAACTATTTTTACAAGAAGAGAGATAATTTTTCCCAGAACATCTGAACTGACCATAACCCTTAGCACAGTAATTGAGCTATATATGGTATCTTTTGAACTGATTCTAAGATCACATCAGTTACGTTTTGATGCACAGTAAATTCTAAAATATGAATACTCGAGAGATTTCGAGGAGGGAAGAGTACAGGCAGTATTCGACCTCTGTTTAGGCGCTAATAAAAAAAAGGAACGAAGAAAGCAGAAAATGTATCTAACCCAGTCACTTCTCAAGAAAAAAAAATAATAGGAATCCTAATGGATAATCTTCTTTAAAAAATATCTTTCCTTTCATATTTTGGAGCCAATATGCAATTATACGTATAAGTGCATTTTAGCGTTTTTTGTATGTTTTTTAATTAGGTATGCACTTTACACAAATTTTAAGCTATTTATTACTTACCAGCTTCACAGTACGGAAGTCCATCTTCCAGGTAAAAGCGACTGTTACCAAAAAGTCTTCCACAATAAGCACATGCAAAACATTCGGGATGGAATTGTTTTCCAATCGCTTTCAAGCAATCCTGAAAGACAGTTAGAATAGAAGAAAATGTTTTATTGACAAGAGAAAGAGATAAAATAAAAGAAAAACAGGGCTGCAGAAATTCCGATAGGCATAAAAAGCGTAGCTAGTGTACGAAGAAACGCTATAAATTAACACAAAAATAGAGAAATGTACACAGGTACACTAAAATAAAATCTTGAACTTGCTAAATTATGAGGAATAAAAATAAAGCAGAAAGAAGGAGAGGGGGATGGATAAAGAGAGAAAGGGAGAAAAGGAGAGAAAATATAAAAGCGGGACGGCTTGAATTTACTTTTAAAATGGGAAAGATTATTTTAAACTTTTGTGATTTTAGATTGATATAAATATCAAATAGCTATGATAATATTTTATTCATCCAAATGTTAAAAACAACATTATTCTGCAAGCATTAAGAGCGTCTTTTCACAAAAATGTAGAGGATGGGCAAGGCTTTTTTTCCTTTTTTTTTAATTTTCCAATTTGGTTTCAAATATTTGTTTTCTTTCAAATATCATTTAGTTCATCCGTATGTTTTTTGTTTCAAGTTTCTTCCGAAACTAAAACGTTTAAATTTGAATATGTGTATAGCGTTGTTTTTGCCCGAAAAGAGGGTTTAGTTTAATCCAAGTACTATAAAGTTAAAACGATAATATTACTCAACAGGAATTGCAGAGCTCAGCAAAAAAAAATCACTTGTACAGATTGAATCAACACAAGTCATCACTGCAAGTATCTTGACCTACGACAACAAGAGCAATCACTTCTTGAAGATTAAAACGTGCCTGTACATAAGCAGAACCTAATGAAGGGACTAAAACGTTGAAACATAATGTATATGTTGCCAAGTTATTTACAAAAAAAAAAATAATTTCAGTTATATCTAGCTTCCGTCAGAAAGTGGTAATCCCAACATAATTAATTATTTTACAGGACTTCAAAGTGACGTAAATTGGCTGATGCAGCATTATGAAGGCTAAGGGGTCATACACTGGTTATTACAGATGTGCACAAGACTACACAAAGGATGAGGGTTTTCAGGTTTCCCCCCTCCAGCGTCAGGTTGCGAAAAATAACCTACCGACACACACTGTTTGCTTGTTTAATTGCATGTGAATCTAAAAATACTTTTCCCCTGGCTGAATTTCACCCCTAAAAATAATTTATTCATTATTCCTAAATCAAAATCATGCGTACGGGCCATGGTACACACGACTTAGCCCAGTTCCCATGTAACTCAACCCCGTTCAGACAGAGCTAAGGGTTTGCCGCTCAGAGCAAGGCCGTACCCAGGATTTTTTTTCGGAGGGGGTTTTACTCAAAGATATTTCGGGGGGGGGGGGGTACACAAATAAAACTCAAAAAACGCATACAAAATTTGTTTATATCCATTTTTGTTACGGTTTTACGAGTCAGAAAACATTTCGGGGGGGGGGGGGTCAAACCCCCTAACCACACCTCTGGGTACGGCCTTGGCTCAGAGTATAACAATATTCAAAGATTCACTTGCAAGGTTCACTTGAGTCGGATGGAGTTCGTCCGGAATGAGGCAGACTATGTCTGCTGACCACGTGCCTCTAGATATGGGGTTCCCCCTAACTAAACGCTCCATGTTAATGGGCAGCCTCAACCTGATGAGGTGGGTGGAGTCCACCCCAGGGACTCTCAGTATCTAGGCAAGTCCTAGCTCTAATTAGATCCCAGGCCTAGGGTCGGTTGGGCTTGCAGCCATCCACCCGAAAATTTTACTGCAACAAAAAACGATGATACTGCCTCGGACGACCTATCCCTCTTTTACCTTCCATGACCCCAGCATGTCCCTGGACCGATTTTAGACCATCGAATGAACCTTCTTGATCAAGGCGGAATACGCCTCGTCACCTGGAACGTACTCACACTCAAATTTCCTAGAGATAAATCAATGCTTTCCTTCGAGCTAAAACGCTTCAATGTAGCTGGTGTTGGGCTTACGGAAACCTGGCTTGTCGGAGGAGAGTCCGAGGATATTACTGAAGTATATCACCTGATCTGGTCTGGTGACCCAAAAAGGCCTCGTGCTGAACGCCAGAGCCAAGGCCAACGCCTTCTCTCCTATAAACAAATGTCAGATAGAATACTGATGGCTCAGCTCCAGCACAAGCATGGAAAGTGGATAATTATTCTATGCTATGCTCCCACCAATCCGAGTCCTGCGGAAGTGAAGGATCAGTTCTACGCAGAGCTCTCAGCGACCCTGTCTAGAGTACCTCCCCACGACATTGTCACTCTACTGGGAGACCTTAACGTGACGGTAAATGACAGGGAGGGCGTGTGGAGAAATGTTCGGCCCTGTGACTCCGGATCCTCTGAATGACAACGGACAAAGACTCCTCCAGCTCTGCAATGAGCATAATCTGGTCATATCAAACACGCTCTTTCAGAGACGAGATATAAACAAATATACTTGGTATAGTAACTACGGCCAGACAAAGAAGATGATCGATTCTGTTATGATCTCGGGTCGTTGGCGCTCGTCAATAACAAATTGCCGGACTTATAGGCCGGGCGAGCTTCGAAACAAAGACCTTAGGATGGTAGTCGCCACGCTGAGGCTACGCCTCAGAGCGCAACGACAAGAAAGACGGCCTCCCAAGTTTGATCTGAGTAGTCTGGCTACATCTGAGATGCAACAGAAGTATGCTCTCGATATCTCTAACCGGTTTAGTAATCTTGAAGATGCTACAAGGACAGGAGACACTTACTCCCTGTACAAACACCTCCGCAAGCTGACGGAAGGGAATACTTCCACCGTGAGCCGTGTTTTGTGTGCTGACGGCAGCATGTTGAATGACGATGCAGACCAACTCTCCGCCTGGAGTAGTCAATTCTCAACGCTTCTGAACGCCGAGGCAGCTGATCATCTTGACCCAGATCTAATTCAAACCTCCATGGCCACAGCCAAGGCTACTTCCGACCTCGTATCGCAACCGTTTATCACCTCTGAGATTAGAAATGTTGTAAAACGTTTAAATAACAATCGAGCCCCTGGTGTCTGTGGTATTTCTGCAGAAATCCTCAAGTACGGGGGTGTAGTGATGATTCTCTGGCTCCAGCTAATCTTCTCAGCTGTATGGACAACGGAAAGCATACCGAACGACTGGCGTGCTGGCACCATATTTCCGCTCTGGAGACGCAAGGGCAGCCGTCAAATCTTGTCCAACTATCGTGGGATCACGCTTCTCTCCGATCCTCGCAAACTCTTCGCTATGTCACTCCTGGACAGGCGCTCCACCTTTTTGCGTAGAAAGAGAAGAGTCCAGCAAGCCGGGTTCATGCCCAGCAGGTGAACGACGGAGCAAATTTTCACTGTGCGCCAATTGATCGAGAAGACGCGAGAGTTCCACCGAAAAGCGTACATCGCATTCGTGGACTTTAAGGTTGCCTTCGATTCTGTTGATCGCCGTTCACTTTGGCTGATACTAAGAACTAAGTGCCTACCCCAAAAATATTGCTCACTTTTTGAAAAGCTGTATGACGATACGGAGAGCTGCGTGAAAGTCAATAGAAGACGCAGTCCCACATTCACGTTGAAGATTGCCGTCCGGCAAGGTTGCGCCGCCGCTCCCGAGATCTTCAACTGCGTCATAAGCCATGTTATGACCAGCACGACGAATCACCTTCAGTTCAGTCTTCAGTTCGGAGACCGGCTACTCTCTGATGCTGACTTCGCCGACGACATAGCGCTAGTTGCGGACACCGTCGAAAAGGTCACCGAAGCTATCCAGGTGCTCTCAGAAGAAGCCTTGAAAGTTGGACTGAAGATCAACTAGAAGAATACCAAAGTTGTTGCTCCTTGAGCCCCGCACATTCCGTTCTACCGTAAAGGAAGTCAACATCGGAAGCAACCGCGTAGATGTGGTTGAAGACTTCACTTATTTGGGATATATTCTGCCGAGGGATGGCTTGATCACAAAAGAGCTTATATCTCGAATAGCCAAAGCGTCACCACTTGTTGGGAGGCTTAGCAGCATCTGGAAAAAGCCAAACATTAGCCGCTTTACGAAAATGAGCATTTACAATGCGTCAGTCAGCACCGTGCTGCTGTATGGAGCGGAGACGTGGCCAGCTGCAAAATCTATCCTCAGCGTCGTTTATGTCGCACAGACGGAACGTCTCCGAAGAATCGAGGGACATCACTGGACTGACTTCGCTAGCAACCAGACCCTCCTGTCACGTACGGCACAAACTCCTTTCTTCACGTAGCTCGCAAAGCGTACTTTTCGGTGGTACGGCCACCTCCTTCGCATGTCACGTGACGCCCCAGCACGAGTCACGTTCGACTTCGGACCCACCCTACACGCATGGAAGCAACTCAGAGGATGCCCCCCCCCCCACAAGGTGGAAAGACAAAGCCGATGAATTCTCGCCCAAGCTTACATCCCGATGGAAGAAGCTGCGAGCCTGGCAAGAGACAAGTCAACGTGGAGGCGCCTGGTCTCATCGTTCTCTACGCCAAACCCTCGGCAGGAACCTTAAGTCAAGTAAGTCAAGTTAAGTCAAGTAAGTCAAGTAAGGCAAAAAATAATCCAACAATTCATCAATCAGATAATGGATTAAGTTTTTCATTGACCTGGGATGGTTCAGGTGTAAATACTTCTGCACTTGATCAGATCCCAATGTATTGCCCTACATAAAATTCCATAAGGTCCTTAGACACGGTCAAATATTTTTATTGGTGGTAGGAGTTACAAATTTCCCCTTATAGTAAGGCAGGATGTCCGCAACCTTCTCTTTTCACTTTCCTGGAAGACCAATACTGTACATAATGTACATAGCTTCTGTAGTATCCAAGAAGACACATCTATGGCAAAACACTTTTCCAGATCTTCACTCCCCTCTTTTCAGAAAACTTTCATGGGCACCTAAGATAACTGATTCAACCGACACAATTATCATATGGGGGGAGGGGGTCCAAATAGCCCCCTCCCACCCCTAAATCTTACTCCAAAAAGCCAAACTGCATCCTGCGCATCAATGTACACACGACATTTGAATCATGTAAAGTAAATTAAATCTATTTATTCTCCCGTTTCTGAACCTATTTCAGCATCTCAAAAGACGTGACAGGTGACGAGACTGGCGCCCTTTATCTATTACAAATCCCTTGTTCCCATCCCAAATCTCTTAACTTATTGTTTGAATGCGGAAGCAAATCCCTGAACAGACAAGGAAAAAATCGTAATTGTTTTACTTCCTCCCTTAAATCGAGGGACAAAACTATCTAGTCTTTCAAGAAAGAGGCATTATTTACTTGTTGACATAGTGGAGACAAGTCATATTACTTGCAAAGGGATGGGAATGATTTCCGGAACGCTAGAGAAGCTGTAAAAGTAATACGCAAACATTACTTTGGAAAAGTTGATAAAAAAGTGCAAATACATCAAAGGAATATGAGGAGGAGGTTTCTAATATTGTTCCACAAATATAGAGTTTATATGGCCCTCTTTTGCAGTAACAGTCCTTGAACTAACAGAGAGGAAAAATTTGACAGTTAAAAATTAGCATGGAATTAGAGTAATACAATTTTTATCTTGAAATTTTTCGAATAACTTTTAATGTATTACACAAGGCAATACTTATTAGTTTGCCCTACCATTAGTTTAAATTTTTGCTTATTTTCGAGATAAACGTAGCAACAACAACAAAAAAAGTATAAAATGTACAGTCGTTTAGAAGTCAAAATTTACTAATTTTCCTGTTATGAAATTTAATGATACCGGAATAACGGTCATCCATTAAAAAAGAAACTCGGTAGTTTATAATCAAAAAAAGTACCACCACATAGTAAAAGGAATTCTAAAAAAAACTGCTTCACGCAACGTCACTTTTAATCTCACTTTTAAAAATTTTAATTTATTTAATCTGTTAGAAAACATGAGAATTAAATTTATAGAACCCAATAAATTCTTAAGGTAGTATCATGTATCATGGCATAGGATGGCATGGATTTATGTATCATGGCATAGTATCATGGCTTTAAGTACTTTTGTAAACCTTACCCTTTTAGACAGTTCTTGCCCACGTCAAGCTCCCTTACTATATTTCAATGGCTTTTCAGCCTAAGTTGTGTTTTTAGGATTTAGTTAAACATAATGCCGAAGTTCAATTTTTTTAGAAGTTCCGACTTCTTTGAGCATATCAGAAAGTCTTTCCCAAGAGGTTAATACGGTAAGACCGATGTAATCTTGGATGTTCTACCAACAGTATGTGTTGTTGTTTTTTATTAGCAAATGGGGATCCCCTTTCCAACTTGGCAAAGTGTATTCAACGAAGTGTAGCGTGTACTTTCGACCACTTTAGTATTCGTCTAAATCTTCTAATAATTGCTGTTTCGCCATAATACTATTTTTACCTTAACTTTCAATAATACGCATTAATTTGTTTGCACTTTAGATCCAAATTAGGTAGGTATCTTACTATATGAATCTTGTTTTTTTTTAAATTTACTCATTGACAATTTTTCCTTAAACTGTATATTTTTTGGAAAGTGAAAAAACATAAAAAGAGGCCTAAAAAGAGCCAAAAGAAATGAAATTAGTACTTTAACTGAACTGGTTCCCACTTTTTAATTGCTTTCAAGTCTGATGCCCGTTATACATGTTGGAAATCCGAAAATTTTATTCGGGTTGAACTCGTAGCTGGTTGCAAATCATATTTATATAAAATAAAAACGTTTATATAAAAACACTATATGTTTTAAATGTACTGTCAGGTCAGTATTTTGAATAACAAACAACTATAAATGATACAAATACACTTCTGGTGGTAACAATAGCTACTGGATTATAATCTTTAGACATGGTATTAAACCCTCAAGCAGTAAGCCAGAGCACACCCTTCTCAATGTATGTGCTTTCTAAACTTTGTTAAACATGCTGTAGGGTCACTTGAGCCCTTTTTTGGAGCAATTTTTTTTTTTTTTTTTTCCTATGTGACTTTCGCATACAAGAAAAATTAAAGCTTTTCTAAGCATAAAAACTAATTATTTGTTTCATATAACTTGTTTTTCTGAACAAAATGTTTCAATTATTGAGATAATTTCTAGGCCTAATTCTAAAGCCCAATTTTAAAGTTTCAAAACACCGGTAGGCCTGCCGAAATATAGCTGAAACTCTATATTCTATTGTGCATTCATAAGCAGAGTTTTAATTCTCGTACATATTTCAGCTGCTAAAATCGACATATTTCAGCAGCTATCAAGGGGTTCAAAAAACATATGATTTCCTTTCATAGGAACAGTTAGAGAACATTTTTTATATATTTAACACAATTTTAGCAGCAGGTTTACTAGCATTAAAGTACTGATAGGACTGTTCAAACATAGCCGAAACCCAATATTATGTTGTGTATTCAAAAGTTGAGTTTTAATTCGTGTACTGATCGAGAGACTTCAGGAGCTATTAAGGGGCTCGAGAAATGAATTCCTTTTATAACAACAGCTACGGGATTTTTTTTTACACTTAGCACCATTTTAGCAGAAAATTTCCTAGCATCAAGAGCTGGTCACAACTGAAACTCAAACACAACTGAAACTCAAAATTTTTCCATGCAGAAACTGAGTTATAGTTCACGTAATTATCAAAATATTTCAGCAGCTATTAAAGGGCACTTTCGGCCCAAACATAGCCGAAAGTCAATATACCATTGTATATTCGTAAATTGATTTTATTTTGCGTACTGATCAAGAAATTTCAGCAGCTACTAAAGGGCTCATGAAATGCATGGTTTCCTTTTGTAGATACGACTATGGAGAAAAAAGTGATGTTTATGGTTAGCACCATTTTCGCACCAAATTTACTAGCATGCAAATAATATTTGCAAATAATATTTATTATTATTAATATTAAACTGTAGAGTTAATGCTACTATATGAAAATAATATTTATTATCATTAATATTAAGCTGTTGAGTTAATGATAGCAATAGAAATAACAGTAATAGTAATAATAGTTAATGATAATAATAGAAATAATAGTAGACACTAAGTAAAATACAAGAACAGACAATATTATTTTGTAAAGTTAAAGTAAAAAACTCTTTACTATTTCTAGTGGCAAATTAAAAAGACATATTTCAAAAATACCTATTTGGCTTCAACAACTTCTACATTTTTCATTTAAGGTTTAATATATTGAATCTTAGTTTTTGCTGTATATGCCTTTTCACTTGCAACATGATTGCTTAAACTTACTAATTTGAGGTAGTTGATAATATTTTCACCAAACATTTAAAAAAAAATTGTTGTATTAGTATTTAAGCTAAATTTTTCAGCCGTCAAGTATTTTTAAAGACATTTCCATAAAAATTCTTTAACTTTTCTAACGCATTTGATGGTTTAAAAAACAGTTTCAAATTTGATATTTGATGAAGAAATCCATATTCTCATTTAAATGGGTTGGAAACAACTTAAATTTTCTTTAAAGACAAATAAAAGTTGGATGGGATACTAAAAGATTTTTTTTTATATTTCAGAAAACTTGGAAAGCTCTGAAGTTCCATTTAAGTGAATAGAATTAAAAAAAGTTAAATAGTCAAAAACTCCTCCTATGGAAGTGGTTTCTTTTAATTTCCTTGCCGAATGATTTCCAGTCTATATAATAGATCACAGACACGTGCCCAAAGGAGAAAAAATCATGAAAACGGATAATAATAATAATAAAGTGCAAAAGAATAATGAAAACGAGAATGTAGAACTTTGGCAGATTTCTTTTTTTGCCTCCGTCAAAGACAGGAAAAACCTCAAAATGAGGTTCAAACTTCAAAATCAGAAACACATTACTTCAAACTGATTGGCCATTAAGTGTCCATGTCTTATCTACAAGAAGCTAAAAACTGTAAAACTCACTTTAGAACATAGAAGAAAAAAAGAAGAAAAAATGAAAACAATAAAATCAACACAATAAATAGTTAACGAATTTTAACATTAACAGTTAACACAATTCACGGTACCAGCTACGGAACTGGCTCTAGACAGAATGGCTGGCTCCTAATAACTGGCTCCTGGCTCCTAATAAGAATCAGATCTTTTCTCAGCCGGCAAACCGACAGCATGAAGCTTTCAATCAGCCTCTAAGATCATGATATTTTGCGTCATGCAGGTTTTCCTCTTTTAAAGAGTCGAGTGGAATATAACAAAGTTTTATTTTAGTTTCGTTTCACGAAAAAGAAGTATTTTGCACGAACTTTGGATATCCTTTTATGCTGAGTTAAAAAATAAATACAAATTAAAGAAAGCTACAAGTTCCTTAAAATGGCTCATATTTTTTGTTAAATGACAACATTGAAATGCTGAGCAATTACTTTGAATATTCGCAAAACCTTCATAACTATGCTGAAATGGAAGCTTTTAATACGTTTGCCATGTATAATTTATCTACTGCACTCAATCAAGAATCTTCAATTTAACTTCTCCATCCGTCTCGAAAGATAACATATTTTATAGCCGATATGAGACGAGGCCACCAGCCAAGTATCACTCTTCACCTGGAAGACAACTGTCCGAAATTGTATTAAATTATGATGCTTCAAAAATTTATTCTCACTTACCCCGACCACACGTTTTTGACACTTGTCACAAATTGGGGCCAAGTAGTTTTCAAAGCATGATTCGCAATAAAGTTCGTTCTTCTCTTCGACGAAACCTGTATCTTGGAGATGGCGCTTGCATGATTCGTTGGCACAAACAAAATGCTCCGGACACCAATTTCGTCCAAGAGCAGTAACAAAAGGACCTCTGTAGAGAAAATGTAAGACTTTATGCAACTATAACTTATGCATAACGATTGTAATTTTTATATTATTAAAAAAAAAGCTTGGCCTATTAGTAGTGAAATATGAAAATAAAAGGAGCTATCATTGAAGAATTACATTTTTAAATTCATTCCATGCCTTAGCATCTAGGACATATAACCCAGTCTCAGGTTTAACGGTTATTTCTATTATTGTTTTTTACCTTACTAAGGTGTAACACCGGTCCTTACGTCAAAATAGCCTACGACTTTTGAAAAAAAAAACATGCTAAAACTCGTGACAATTCCATACAAGTAGTGAGTAAGATTCATTTTTAAGCAGAATTTTGCTCCATTTGATCAGAATATTAGTTTCTTTCTACAGTCTCGGCCTTTCCTTGGAAATTCTCGATTCAACCTCTATCCTCCCAAAAAGGTGACTTAACGAAAGAAAAAAATGAAGCAAAACCGAGGGTATATTCAGACAAGCGAAAATATACTTCCTTCTCATGATTCAGTGCCTGAAAATGCCTGAAACAAAACGGAAGAAAAAATCACAAATAACGCTAGAAAAAAAACAAAAAAAAAACTTAAAACCGTGGACTGACTCAGACCCGAGAATTAAAATAGCCTTCTTTATACAATAACGGTAAAACCAAAAAAAAAATGGACAGTTTAATTGTAACAAAGACCTTGGAACAAAACATTGTCTGTTCTTTTTACTTGCTTAAAATTTCACACAAAAGAACCAGTCAGGTTTTACATTCTTTTATTGGTTCAAACTTTGACATAGTAACAAAAGGCAGGGTTATTTAGCTTCCCTCTCGGACATAAGCGTGAAGAATAATTTGATTGGCTTAAGAAAATACATCACAAAAATAAGCCAATGATTTCTTTTTTTAACTTTTTTAAAGTGTTAAGAAAACAGCTGAAATGGTGTTTCCGCTTACAGAGAAAGATTCAAATTACTTATAATAAAACTCTAAAGAATATATATTTATAAAATAATTAAAGTAGATTCACACGTTGGATTATATAAGAGCGTAGTGTAAGCCATATTCACTTAAGCGGAGCAGACAGAGTAAGCAGAATCTTCTATTAAAAAGAAGAGAAAAGTGGGCAAGTGATTGCAGCTGCAAATTAATCAGACTTATGCTAATGAATTATCTAACAACGGGAAATACAAAAGAGGGATATCAAATTAACAGATTCCAGAATAAGGAAAACAGAAATAAATAGAATAAGGAATGGTATCATTTGGGAACTATTAACGAAAAATTTCGCGGTTTAGTATATAAAACACTAATTTTAAGAAAGGCATTAAGTTCAAATTCAGAGACACAGCCATTTCTCATATTCCTTCTGTTTTTATATTATGAAGGTAAAAATGAAACAAATAATGTAGTAAATGAGAATAAGACGTTCCATTTATACTCGCTATCAATTAATAAACACTGGAGATTTAGAATTTACTTCTAGTGTTTCTTATTTGCTTCTAGTGTTTTACTTCTTGTGTTTCTTCTAGTGTTTTAGTTTCCATATTTACTTCCAGTGTTTCTTATTTGCTTCTAGTGTTTTACTTCTAGTGTTTTAGTTTTTTTATTTACTTCTATTGTTTCTTATTTGCTTCTAGTGTTTCTTCTAGTGTTTTAGTTTTTTTATTTACTTCTAGTGTTTCTTATTTGCTTCTAGTGGTTTACTTCTAGTGTTTCTTCTAGTGTTTTAGTTTTTTTTATTTACTTCTAGTGTTTCTTATTTGATAGGACTTACATCATCGACAACTTGAAAATTAGTTCCGGAATAAAGCGATTCCTTTGCACAACTGACTAGATAAATGAGTTTTCTAAATGCAAGGAAAGAGCGAGGCTAAAAGTTAAAACACTAACCTCAGTTGTTTGCTTTTAAAGTATAATTTACACTTTATTGAAAATATTATCACTATCTATAACATTTTGAAACTTAAGCGTAAAGCGCTGGGACCCAAAGAAGAGGGAGTAACTTTTCTTATGTGCATACTTAGAACCAATATTAAAAGCAGATATATATATATATATATATATATATATATATATATATATATATATATATATATATATATATATATATATATATATATATATATATATATATATATATATATCAATCACTGTTTATGAGACATAAATGATGGGTAGCTCTAGTCATATCTTAAAGGTTTGGCCTCCTATTCTTTGTTATATTGCTATCAAACTCCCATTTTTATGTGTGTTTCTATTATCAAAGGACGGTCCTAATTTACGGTTATTTACCATGGACAGTTTAATATTTCTACAAGAAATATTGAAATATAGAAGAGACAATTCGAATTTTGAAAAATAAAAATAAAGAAACAATAAATATTTCGATAATTAAATTTAAATAATTAATAATAATCAAACAATTTAAACATAAAATAAAAATGATTCAGCAATAAATTTGTAATTAATTAATAAATTGAAAATAACTTCGTTGATAAAACAAAAATTATGTTATAATTTGGCCTGAAAATTCTGTGGGAGACGGGGGTGGGCACTAATCAAGACTTTGCCCCGTGTGAAAAAAGATACCAAAACCACCACTGCTCCTCCCCCTCCCTGATATGAAAACTATGCTCATTGTTGACACTCATTATGAGAAAATTTCCCATAGAATAAAATATTTGAAGTAACTTTGAAGCCCTAAAATTTTCTTTATAGATATTAACATAACACATCTTATTTCAATTTATTATGATACTCCATGATAATAAAAAAACGGGTACTTATGCTTTATGTATAACACAGCGCTATAGTCTGTACAAGGAAATACAAATGGAAACCCGTGAAACGGTTGTTTGCAATAGAGAATGGATTGCAAAGCGTAATTTCTTATCGCGTTTACAATATTCAAACTGTTGTTTCTTTGGGGTTTAGGGGGGGAGGTACCTAGGTTTGGTTACGTATTTAATATACGCTATGCTTTACCCCCCCCCCCCTCTAATGTGCAAATATATAGCCAAAATGTGTTTCTAAACTATTATATTTTCATCCTATTTTATTTCATTAGCATTAACCAAACTTGACTTTTTTCGTGTGTTATATAGTACCAAAAGACGTTATGAAAATTTTTAATTTCCCTTGTGTTTTCCTTAAACGTAATGTTTTGTTCAATAAACTGCCACGTTTCTTATTAATTTGGCCTTTTCATAATGTTGAATATTCTAAAAAAAAATCGATAAGAGTGTTTTAGATCTTCGATTGAGTGCAGTGATTCTTGTATTTTGTCATTTTTTCGTACTTCAGCTGATTTTTTTTTCACCAGTAACAAACTATAAAACAAAATAAAATGAAAAAAATATAAGCAATGAAATAGGAAATTCAACATAAAAATAAAATAAATTTCCGTTTATTTTTAATTAAAATAAGAAACTAATAATACTAAACCCTAGAGAAAAAAAAGTCTCTAGCCGAGTAACAAGGCCATACAAATGATTTTTTTTTTTGGGGGGGGGGGATTTACACAAAAAAATCTAAGAAAACGCATTAAAAATATGTTTATATTAATTTTTTTTCCGTTTTTACGAGTCAGACAAACATTGGGGGGGGGGGGGTAAAAACCCCTACCCCCCCCCCCCTGGGTACGGCCTTGTCGAGTAAGCGTCTTTTTTTACAACTCCTAACAACACAACGTATAAAAAAGAATGGGGGGATTAAAACTTTTTTCCTCCTGTTAAAAAAGAAATGAAAAATTCAGACTGGGTGTCATGATGTCATTGATTTTTTGGACAGCTATGCTTTTTTTACAAGTAATGAAGCTATAAAAAACTATAAAATTTACATTTAGTGAAAGATAAAATTCATCATAGATACAGAACACATTTTTGCTATTCCTAATTTTTTATTCCTATTTTTGCAATTTCTAATTAAAACTAAAACTGAATAATAAGAAATGCTCGAGCGGGAAAGGTTCTTACCGAGTAAGCGAAGCGATTACTTCTTCACAACTCTCAAAAGCAACATATAACAATCCAGTTTTTTCTCCCTTTTAAATTTTTGTCTTCTGTTAAAAACTTTTTGACACTTCAATTATATTTTTTTTTATTTTTACAAGCAATGAAGCAATAAAATAAAAAAAACTATAAAATTTACAAGCAATCAAATATAAAATTCAACATAAATACAAAAACACATTTCCGCTTATTTCTAATTAAAAACAAAGACAGCAATGCCAAATCCTTGATAGAAAAGGTTTGCTCCTAATTAGGTTTTTACTTTTTCAAACTGGTATAATATCACATAAAACATCAGTTTTTTTTTCTTTAGAAATCCATTTTCTTCTTTAAAAGACATCGACCGAGTTCTATGATTCCTGGATATTATTATTATTTTTTCATGCTTCATATTTATTTATTTTTACAAGCAATGAGACTATAAATTAAAAATACTATAAAATTCATAAGCAATTAAATATAAAATTCAACATAAATGTGAAACACACACTTCCACTTTTTTCAATTAAAATTAAACACAATAATGGAAGGGTTTCATGCCGAGTAAGCATTTATTTTTTTTTTCCTATTTCTTCTTGAGTTACTATCGACTTAATGTCTATTCTTAAATTTAATCATGGCAATGCAAAAAATCATCATTTCTGTTTCTATCTCTTTTCTTATTTTATGTCATGATATTTTTTCGCTTTTTTAAGAAAGAAGATATTTCTGACGGAAAGAAAGAAAAGGCGATAAAAAATTGTCAACTGCTAGTTTAAACATGAAAGATTTAAAACATGCAAATGCCGTAGCAACAGTAAACATTTTTTGCTTACTTAAATTCGTTCAAATATTTTTGAAAATGGATTTCTTTAATCTAGGAAAGAAGCCTGTCGGGTACCCTTCAAATCTCTTCCAATGAAAGAGTTTAGAGCAGTCAAAAGCCGGCTTCCTTTTTAAAAGAGAAGAGATCGGACAAAAAAAGAACAGAAAGCAATAAAGAAAAACTACAGGACAGAGAATACTTAAAAGGGATATTTTAAAGCAAAACCAAAGCTTTCTTTTCTTAAAGACCAGCAGCCACGTATGCAGAAGGGGGCTTCCAGCCCGCCCCTCCGAAATTTCATGAATTTTATGAAATTTCATACCTTTAAACCTTTCACATATTTGATAGTTACAATGCCTTTTGTTTTTCTTCTCAAATTAGCCTACTTCCCGATATATAAATCCATGTAGCCTACATGGTTAGTAGTTGGTAAAATGTGCAGTGTACCTAAGGATAACATTTCCCCATCAAAAAGCTGTATTTTCAAGGATTGAGGGACCGAGAGTAAAATACCAACTACAAAAGCTGTGCAGCACTGATGATTGTAGGGATAGGAGGAGTCAATCCACATGGTGGCGCTGAAGTGGGATAATGGCTAGTGCCATGTTTGCTCATGTTTTGCTCCGTTTAATACAGACCCATCTACTTTTTCATTTAATACGATAATGTCTAGAATTGCCCTTCAGCGTTCGCTGGTTAATTATCCCAATTACTTTGGCACTTTAGGCATAATAATTACTTGAGATAATACAAGGGTTCAGTGGGGATCTAGGGGCCCAGAGGGACCAAGATCCGGCAACCCCCCCCCCCCTTCCAAGATTTTTCTGGCACCCTCATTTATTTTGTTTTACTATTTTTTGAATAAACTTGTCAGATCCGCCTTTGCAAGGGTTAGTAACATGAAATAGGACAATTCAATTGCTGGAAAAAGCAGAATAGCTAAGATATCTGGCATCAGGTTGGTTTTGACTAACTATTATTCTAGCCTACCATTCACGGATTCAGGTTAGAGGGCACGTGGTTCGTATTATACGAATTGTTTAAATCACCGCACGGCTGACTTAGCATCTGTTTATATTTAGGGTAGGTTTGATCCCAGGAAGCAAGGCTATCTGATAAAGACGTTAGGGTTAGTCAGATAAATGACCCTTTTAACTCTGAAAGCGACTCTATCTGTCTATGTAATAAAGATTACTAACCATAAAAAGCTGAAAAAGAAGTATAGATAAAAAGATGACTTACCGCTCAATTTTCTTATGACAAGCACAACATACAGGTCTATCACGATCACTTCTAGTTTTCATTGTTAGTATATCATGCCAAGGTTCATAGTTATCTTTAGGCGCACTACATACCAGATTGGAGACGGGGTTAGGATCGACAGAACTAAGCGACTTTTCGAAAACATCTTTCTTGTCTCCATTGATATTACTTCCATCGCTTTCTCTTGAAGAATAGTTAAATGTAGTTATTTCATTAAACGGTTTCTTTTCTTCATTAAAAGTTTCGACGTATGTTGTCTGAGCTGGTCGCTCATTTACAGGTACAGAACAGTTCCATGGAGAAGGAGAAGAAAACTGTACAGGTTGTTTGTTTTCAAAAGAAAACTTCTTTCCAAATGGACGAGGCGACACAAGAGTCGGACTAGGAGACTTTGATGTTCCTTGGCTCTCAGTGGATGAAGTTGTTAGAGCACTCAAGGGAGAAGCTACATGCAAACAATCAGTATCAAAGAAATTACAGATATTAGACATACAATAAAAGAAAAACAAAACAGCAAAGTTTTTTCAACAGAGGCTTGCGAGCTCTCGATACAAATTTTATTAAATGAGAAAATCAGACTTGTGCTCTTTTTAATTATAGGGTACTTCATAACAGGTTACTTAGACATCCCAATGAGATCCACGTTCAATTTCAGTTGAAAATTGTATCGAAATATTCATACAAATTAAGATCAAAGTTACAAAATGTCCAAACGAGGACGATAAGAAATTCATTTTATTGATTTTAATGTATATGCATATACACACACATAACATTATATATATATATATATATATATATATATATATATATATATATATATATATATATATATATATATATATATATATAAATATAAATATAAATATAAATATATATATATATATATATATATATATATATATATATATATATATATATATATATATATATATATATATATATATATATATATATATATATATATATATATATATATATATATATATATATATATATATATATATATATATATATATATGTATATATGCTCTCAAATATTCAGTCTTTTAAGCTACTTAACTACTATTAGCATGCAATACAATAGACTTGTCAAAACCTTATACGTTAAATTGACCAAGTTTCATGCTTAAAGGCATCATACCTAATTTGTTTTTCACAGGCTGAGCAGACTGGTATTCGGACGCCAGGACCAACTTTCTGTGACAGGACACCTTTTCCGCGTCTTGGTGCAGATGTTGTCTGCCCACTAGCACCTACAACAGGAGCAGCTGGTGCTGGTCCAGGCATATACGGTGCAGTAAAAGATGGTGCAGGAACTACCGATGCATTTGAAGCTGAAGAAAATACTGCCGCTGGAGCTACCGTGGGCTTGGGGAGGGGAGCAGGGATAACAGGGGTAGTAGTAGCGGGTACAAAAGCTGCAACAGGTTTGGGTGCAGGACCAGGGGCAAAAGCTACATGTGTAGGTCTTGCAAGTGCAGTAGGGTTTTCTACATTAAGAGCCGGTTTCGGTTCTAAAACTACTGGTGCTTGAACTGGCTTTATAGAGGGTAAGGTTTGGTTAGAAGACATGAAAGAGGTTGACTGAGCTACTTGCGAGCTCGTTTCTACAACAGTTTTAGAAATAAGAGAAGAAGAAGAAAAGGATTCAAAAGATGTCTTCTGTAACGCTGTTTCCATTGAATGGCTGTCGGCAGTTTCTACAAAGGACTCGGGTCTAGTGCCTGGGGGAAAGTATAAGGGTGTAGCAGTTGCAATAGGGTCATTTTCAGGATTTTTTGCAGGAGGCCAAACAAAACGAGTACCCACTAACGGTTAATAGTTTTAAAGTCACAGTGAGGTTAGCAGGTGGCACAGAAGCAACAGAGGAAGCGATAAAAGAAAAAAAAGAAATTAGTAAAAATTCAAAAAAGCATATCTAAAGTAGCTAAAAGTAAACCCGTCAGTAATGCATATAATATATCCCTCCTCTTCTTCTGGCCTGCATGTTTAGCCCCCGTCAATTATAAGCTCTTCAGGTATTAATTTTAAAATGATTAGTTTCGAGCTTTGCAGGAGGAGGCGAAGCAAAGAAAAGAAATGCCCGGAATTTTTAAGCAGCTCGGCTGTGATAATTAAAAAGGCACCGTGTTGTCAAACATAAATCAAGAGAGAGAGAGCAAAAAACCCAGCTTTTCCCTTTTTTGCTGCTTCTATTAATAGAAGCAACTATTAACTACTTGAATTAATTAATCTTACATTTTGTTGCAATTAACCGCCTTTTGAGGCATCCAAGAAAAGATAAGATCAATTTTTCTATAAAAAACTACCTTTTAATTATTTACCGGAGTATTAAAAGAGAAAATAACATATTTTGGAAAACAAGACCTCAGAGCCAAAAAGGATAAAAAACAAAACAAAAAACAGATTGGACCAATGAGCCGAACGTACTGAATTTTAAGGGACGGGCTACACTTTTAAGTTTGAAAAAAAAAAAAACAAGGTTAAGTGACGCCTTTTGAATTACCAAAACCAATTTTAAAGACCTAAGTGAAGCTAGCAAGCAAAACAGAAGCAATAGAAAAGAATATGATTCTCAAAAAATTATATCAAAATATCCCTTCATAGTTTTTATACAAGACCCCTTCTCGACTTCTGCCAAAGTTGGTAGTGGCGTAGCCATACGGGGTCTATTTTACAAAAAATGGAAAATTCCCAGTAAATTTCTATTTTTTGATTATATCACATCTGTTCGACCCCGCCAAAACGAAATTCAGACTCTCTCCCTTAAAGCTCGCCTGCACTAGCATCACTTAGTCAGTTAGAAAGCATAGCTCTAGGCGGCATGTTTTAAGGGGGGGGGGGGGGGGGTAAAACTATAAAAGGAAAAAAAGCAAAAAATCAGTAAAAGCTATGGACTCAACAAAGGATTACAGAATAGGGTCGCGGCCGGGCATTGAAATCGCGTAAGCGCAGGTCTGCAAGAGAGGAGGGATTAGATACAGAAAAATAATAACAAAAAAGATACTTAAATTGTACAACACATAAAGCTGCAGGGAATAGGTTGCAAAAGTCGGGAAATATTCAAAACAAAACCATTAGCATTAAAATTAAATTATATTAATATATCTTTTCTATTATTTACTTTTAGTATAAGTTTAATACGACCTAGTAAATTACGTATAGATAAAGAGGAAAAAATTTAAATTTTATTACACTTTTCGAATCTCACAAATTCTTTTGATTCAATGTTTTCTAGCTTTATGAATGTTCGAAAACAAGCTAATAAACAAGCAATTAAAAACAATATTTTAGCGTTTTCTAGTGACAACTTAGAAATAAAATTAGAATATTTTTGGAAAAGCAAAACTCATGTGTTTCTATCTTGAAAATAAAACAGCGATAATTTATGTTTTTGTATGTTTATGGGGATGCTATTTGTTAGGGAAGAAAAGCAGCAGAGATATGTCATCATGATGATAGAAGAAGCAAACAAAAGCCATGAACTTTTTCTCACAGTAGAAAGGTCCTTTATTTTTTTTTGTCCTTATTGGTACTAAATTAAATTTAATAAAAATGCCTTATATAAATTCAACTATCAAGTAAGATTCAAGCCCCCAACCTCTTGAACAAAAGCAGATGTCACTAGCACTAGACCCTATTGTCGGCACCAAATAAAAAAAAATGTCAGTTATAATAGAGCTTTGCACTCAGAAGAGAATGTATTTTTCTAATTTTAGAAAGCACACATTATATTAAGAACTCATTAAACATCGGTGTGCCTGTCTTACAAGGTAGGTCGTATTCGAGTTATAAATATAAAAACCAAAATCAAATCCGGTTGGTAGAAATACGAATTTAAAATCGCTAGGGCGTAGGAAGAGTTAACTAAGACCTTGATTTCTAAAAATCATAAAAGATCCCGCACAAACGCAAAGAATTGGCATATATGTTTTCTACTATTGAAAATATTCAAAATGTGTTTCTTTTATTGTTTAATTTTACACATTTGGTTATGAATTTTTATTAAACTTATACTCTAGAGCAAAATTTGGGGATATTTAAAATTTTGGGATGTTTAGTAGTTGAAACTCCCCAAAAAACTGACACTGAAAACGCAATGAGAGGTTTGGAGGGTTTCAGTATTTTAAACTCTTCCCAAAGAACTGAACAAAAAAATATGTATGCAAGAAAAACTTCTGTCTGAATCAATGTGAAAAGAGGGGTCGCATAAAAAGCGAAAGCGATAGAAAAAAAACAAAATATTTATCTTATTTCATGTACACATACACATTTGTTCAATTATAGTTAAATATATTCTGCAACTTATGAGTTTATGTAACGAGATTTTATGTTTAATTTCCTAAAAATATAATAAACCATAACTGGGGGATGATATTAGTTTCAACTATGATATTGATGCCGTAGTTTGAGTATACCTTAGTTTGTAATTGCACTGGAAAATACATGGAATAAAAGTCTTCCGGATTAATTACGATAGACTAGGCTGATTGGTAATCGCCACTGAATTTTATCAATGTAATAAATTGTTGAATATTTATCATATCACCCGTTATTTTTTATACAATTTTCTGCTTGTAATGGCAAACTATGACAAATTTCTTGATTGATTGATTGAGCCATTTGAATACATCATAGGTTTGTGAGCAACTTCAATTCATACCGATAATTTTTTTTTTTAATATAATATTAAACTTCTTTGAATTCGTAAATAATAACATTTTTCAATTTTCAGAGCATTTCACGGTATAAAACATACATTGAATTGTACCCTTTGGTTTTTTTATATATAAAATTCTTGGATGTAATGGCAAAGTGTAATAGATATCTGTAAAAGGATTATACTAGATGAGCTGAAAATATTTCTGTTCCAATATTAGTTCCCCCTACTTTTTAATTTAACTTTAAAATATATGGTGAAATACACCCCCTTGACTTTGGTAAACGTTTTTTTTTTATATAATTTCCAGCATGTGATGGCAAATTTGGTAAATATCTATTTAGGGTTTAAGCTACAGATGCTGAAAAATGTTTCTCTTACAATTTTGTTTCCCAACTTTCTAATTTTATTTTAATTAAAATTAAATTTTATTTAAATTAAATAAAATTTTTATTTAAATTTTATTAAATTATTAAAATTTAATTAAAGATGCACCCCTTTTATTTTAACCGCAACATTTTTTCTATAACTTCCAGCATGCAATTGCAAATGTGGTACATATTAATTAGATCTTATTGATGCTCAAGGATGTTTTTCTTCCAGTCTTATTTTCCTTACTTTCTAATTTATGCACCCTTTAGACTTTATGCGGAATATTTTTCCTAGAAATTCCAGCATGTAATGGCAAATGTGGTAAATTTTTATTTAGATTTTAAGCTATTGGTACTGGAAAGTGTTTATTTTCCAGTCTTATTTTCCCTACTTTCTAATTTCATTTTAAATATAGGGTGAGATGCACCACTACGTGCATGTGATACATATTCGTACATATGATATATATCTTGACAAATTGAGCCACTAGAACATATCATAGTTTGGCGTATCCACCAAAGGGTTAAAAATTACCAAGAAATCACCAGAATTAAAATAAAATTCCAAGAGACCAATTTGCTTTTTGTATCGTGTTATAACCAACAAACTTGGTAAAATACGTATAAACAGATGCAGGAATAACATCTTTATTAATTACATTTGGCAAACATACAAAAGGTTTATCTATTATTTTGTTGAGTTCCTTGCTAGTTGTGTGGAAAACCCTAGAGAACTTGTATGAGTTTAAAAAAAAACTATTTAATTCACCGAGGCAAAGCGCTGTGCCTCCTGTTTTAATTGTCTATCAAATACAAATAGAATGAACCAACCTTGCTTATATGATTCCAGATTTTTAGAAGAGAATTTTATACTCTTAAGTATTATTAGAATTTTAGTCATAAGAACACACTATAGTTTTTGGGGAAAAACAAATCAGAAGGATAGTTTTTTTTTACATTAAAGCTAACGAGCATTTAAATAACCATATTTTATATTTATAAATAAAAAGCTGATAAAAGAAAAAAATAATTAAAAATTATATTAATTTAAAAAAAGTATTCAAAAATAGATGACCTTCATGAAAGAAGCCTAGAAACTGTGGAAACTAGACACTTTTTAGTAAAGTATGAACGTTTATCCAAACCCTCCATTACGGCTTGAGAAACAAATCGGTTAATTTGATAAATATTCAATAATTCAGCTTATTATCAAAATATTATGGGAATTATGTGTAATAACAATGTTGAACAAATATATAAATACAATATGTAACATTAAAAGTATGCAAACAATATGTTCTAAATATATTTACTACACTTATTATCGTATTATATTACTATATGTATTACTATTATTGTATTGTAGTACTGTGTTACTATATACTGAATATATGTAATACAGTTATTACAAATAATCAACCGTTAATTAAATTTAACCGTTTTTAACGGACAAATAATCGTTTCAAAAAAAATTTAACCGTTTTTAACGGACAAATTATCGTTTCAAAAAAATTTAACCGTTTTTAACGAACAAATAATCGTTTCAAAAAAAATTTAACCGTTTTTAACGGACAAATAATCGCTTCCAAAAAAATTTAATCGTTTTTAACGGACAAATAATCTTTTCAAAAAAATTTAACCGTTTTTAACGGACAAATAATCAACCGTCTATTAAATTTACTACAGTATAACATGTGCATACACAAAAGGAAATAAGAGAAAATAAAAAATTAACGGAAAAGCCTAAAGTGAAACAAATTCAAAAATACTAGGGAAACAAAATTATCGAGTCTCTTTAGACAGCTGTTCGGTGAGTTTTTTCTTTTCTGGAGAGGAATTCTATTAGTTGCAAGTTAAACTAAATTTATTTTATAGCATAGTTAAACAAGGATTAGATATATTATACCACTTGGGGATAACTTTAAGCCACTTGCGAAAAGAAAAATATATTTGGGAAGAGTTGAAATGCAAGGTGGTCTTTACAGTTGTCCGATGTGTGGAGAAACAATTCGTTGCATCTTCTGGGGAAGGGTGAGGGGTTAGGGGATTTGAGAAATTAAGTTCCGGAGATGGATGAGAGGTAAGAGCTGTGGGTGGAGAAATTGTGGGGAAACTGGTATTTTATTAGCATTAGGATTCTCCTGCGGTTTGTTCACGTGGGTATGACCCACCGTGAGGGTGTTCCACGATGAATATATTTACATTAGTGTTTGTGTATGTTGTTTTTCCTTATTTTAATCGTTTTGTATAATTATTCTTGTATGCTGTTGTCTTTTTTTCCTTTTGTCTTTTATGGCCATGGTCCTGTGGTTTCTTTTTTGTAGAATATGTCACACTATACTTTACTATAGTTAAGCAATATTATCCCTTCCGTATAACAATTTCATAAAATTATCTACATCAGTTTTCGAAGCATGTCGGATAATACCGCATCAGTGGATTAGATTATTAAGAGGGTGAAAAAAAGTGTACCAGAGAGTTTTAATATTTGCAAAATGTAGAAACTGAAAAACAGTACACGCATATAGGCAATATTTTTAGCTATACAGTATTTTACTTCTTATTTTTTTATTTAATGTGTCAATATCCTTTGGCTTATGACTGGCAATTCATATATTTGTGTTTTTAAACACATTTGAAAAGAGTTTTCCAAGGACCATAGAACGGGTAGAGAGGGTATAGTGTTTTCAGCCATCAAAATCTTCAATTACATTAGTTCTTATTTAATTAATTAATTTAAATCAATTAAATTAAATCTCCAATTAGTTGAATTTAAAAATGTAGTTTTGGAAGCGATTTTAGACTCAACAATACTCTAAATTTTAACCCTTTTAAATAAAGAATAAATTTGAAAGAACAAATAATAAATAAAAGAAAGAAAATTAGCAGAATAAAAACTCACCTGGACGAGGAGCAAAAGCAGCATAATCACCTGAAAAAGGTCGCTCCTGTTTTATTGGTAGTACTGGACTGAAAGTTGGCGCCTTTATAACTGGAGGGATAGGTGACGCGACTTGTCGGGAAACTGGGATAGGTTCAGGGGCAGGAGCTTGGGCAGGGACTGGGTCTGGGATAGGTGCTCCCTAGAAACAAAAATAAGAAATTAGTGACAGATTTATGATTAAATTTCATAAACAGTGGGCTATATTTGCGGTTCTTTTGCAATATAGAGCAAAAAACAAAAGCAAATTTAAGGAAACACAGATGAAACCTATGAAAAGTAATTAATAATACTTTTAAAATTTCCTACAATTGAAATGCACTGGAATTTTGGACGAAAAATTGTCATTTGAACAGCACTATATATTTTACAGCTAGATGTAAGTTAGTACTAAGTGCAGCTCTAATTTACTCTCCTGGCATTATTATACCTAGAAATATGATAGTTTGAGCGTTGGTGTCCAAATCCAAAGGTCTTACATGTTTACAATTTTTTATGAAAGCAAAAATAAGGCTTTTCAGCTGTTCACGGGAGCATTTTTCTTTCTGTCATGAAGTTTATACAAGAATACAACAGGTAAAAGCAGCAGTATCTGCATGAGCAATATGCCTTTAGGTTGTAATCCAGAACACAAAATTATACTATTTAGTCTTTAAGCTATTTGTGCTGAAAAACCTTTTCCTCCAAACTTATGTTCTTCACTTTCAGATTATTTTCAAAAATGTAGGTATACAATTTGATTTTGTGCGCAATGATATACTAACTTTTGAAAAGTCAACTATATAATCATATTAACTTGAATTTTAGAGAAAAAGGACAGGAATTCTATTCTAATGTAAGCGTCATTAGCATGCTTTTCATGCTAAGCAACAGAAAGCTCACACTTGGATGGAATCAACCGAAGCATAATCACCGACATAAAATTACAATAGGCTCACAACACCATCTACCGAGACTTTCTGTATCATTCATGCAAATAGCATTTTCTCCAGGGGAAATCCACACAGGCCAGGACAAAGACTGCCATTCATTCTTGACCGAAGGACAATGCGAGTTGTCTACTCTAAGGCGGGAGGGATCCACTTCAGGGGACATTCAAAAAAGGACATATCGGCTACCTCAGTATCCACAGCCTCAACTGCCAATAGGGTTTCTGCAGCATCTGGCTGACCAAGTTCATCAAGAGGTTCCAAAACTTCATTCGTTGATGCTATTTCATTTTCTAGTATAGGCTGTTCAAGATGAACTTCTATTTCTTCTTGAAGTGTTAAATTATTAATGTCTTCGTGATCCTCAGTAGGCTCAGACTTAGGCTGAAGAAGCTGTTCTGAGGGTAATTCTTGAATTGGCTCCTCTACAAGGATAGTTCCTGGTAGATATTCAGACGTAGCTTCGGGTTCAACAGGTTCTGGAATCTGTGGCTCTACTCTAGGCCTCGGTGTCGGCGGTTGAGCCTGTAATTTGTTTAAACGAAACGGATAACTTGTATAAATTATTATAAAATATTCAGTCCATTCATGCAACAAACAAGAATAGTCACACAAGATAAACTGAAAAATGAACAATTACAGCGTTAAAGCTTAGTAAACTGAAGCTTAAATAAAGACAATTTGAAAATGGCGTAGCATATACTTAAAAAAGGCATGCATTAATCTTAGTCTTTTCACCTGTAGAAAATTCACGGTTTCAAATACTGTTTAATTACTATAAAAAAAAACGAACATATTTATTCTTAAAGCTTTGATTCGTGTGGAAGAATTGATGAGATTTTGTATTTTCACGTAAGCTATATAACTATTTATTACTGTTTCGTTTTCTTCTTTGTCGCTGGTGCCCAGTGAACAATATAATAAATCTAGTGATGACACTTTTGACCACAGAGAAACAGAGGCTTCAGTCGTAGAAAATGTCGTGACTCAAAACTTTTCGTTCTTTTGACTGGTTTAAGAATTTCGCAAAAGAACCAATCAGGTTCTAAAAAAGTGGATTCTCCAGAAATTGAACTTCCTTGTCAGCCTAGATTTGTCGCTCAGCATTAGTTAATCCATTACATTATTTAGCCCGGTTTTAAAAAGACATAGCCCGGTTAGCCCGGTAGAGGACAGTAAACTCTCTTTTTCGCTTTGTTGTGACTATTACTTCATTTTCTGTATTGTTGACAACTGACCCTCTGCATTTAGAATAAAAATAAAAGAAAGGTCATATTTGTAAAATTATATCTAGTAAGACACTAATTTGTAAAAACAGCAAGAAATGCAAAATCAAATAAATACAATGAGGATAGAAAGGGAAAAAAGTCATTTACCTGTCCTTTAGGTTCCATTTTCAAAATTTAAATTTTCTAGTCCACTCTTTCTATATTAACCTATTCTATATGAGCAGCGTACAGAAGCTTGCCCTCCATAAGAAGTTAGACTGGTAAAAAGAACAGGCTAGTCAACCATAGCCTGTCTGGTTTCTGGTGCTTGGAAAAAAGTGAATAAGCAAAGACAGGCTATTTGCAAAAAAGAATAAAAACTGGTAGCGTTATGACCAGACTGGTCACCAGCGACTAAAAACGCATTTTATATTTCAGACTGCCCTTCTATGCTCAAACAGTTAAAAACGTAATTGTAAGAAAGCCAAAGGATTCACTGAAGATCTGTTTTGTTTAATTAGTCAGCTAAAATTCAGCTAATGCCAATAAAAGGTTAGAAATATTTAAATTTCTATGCATGGTTACGAATGGTGTTCCAGAATTTAAATTATTTCCTAGACGTTAAAAAATTACTTTGAAACAATAAAAGTGTATCCCAAGTTGAGGTTGTTATGTTCAATAATAATTCAATTTAGTTTGGAAACTGAAAAAATTTATCTCCAAACAAATCAGAAATTTCAAACAACTACTTCAAATATTACTTTTGAAACCGTGCTCGCTACGCCATCACGATGAAAGAGCAAATCGTAAGAATATATAATATAATTTTAGAAAACGAAGGGAAACATATTCATTTTTTGCTACCTTTTCTCGCACCCCTTCTTCGAAGAGGACCCCAGGAAATACTCGTACACCTCCGATAGGCGGCGTTTTTGGCTCACGTGATTGCTAAAAGAAGGGGGCAAAAGCTAGAATAAGGTACTTAAATGCTTGCTAATCACAACAAATGTCATTCTATACAAAAAGCGCTCAGCATCACAATTGACTACCTGAATTTTGGGGGATAATATACGTACACATTAACGTGCTTCTGCTTTGGAAACTGGCAAAAAGTAATTAAACACAAACATATAAAGCGATAAGCAATGTTTTTGTTTCTATTTTTTAGATGTCTTGCAATAAAAGATGAAATAAAATACTTATCTATCAGAAGTTGCATGAATGTTGTAATAACTTAAATTTTTCACCTAAAGAAAATCTCAAAAGTAAATTCAAAAAATTCAAACATTAAAAACGACACCAAATTTGAGCGGTTCAGACACCAAATTTTTCAAAAAAACATCTTAGAATATTGACGGAGAAAGTAGAGCGCTACAGATATGTTGGGTATATATGTAGAGTGCTGGCCTTTGGGCTTGTCATCCTCCTCCTCGGCTAGGACATTCGAAATCTTAGCATCATTTCCTACAAGGTTTTTACGTTTCTTTTTTAAATTCACCTTATATTTCATAATTTGTGTCACTTCTGCAATAAATTCCTGCGTAATTGTCTGCATTAATGGTTTTCATTTATAGTGTAGAGAGTTTTTGGCAGATCTTACCTAAATTGTTTTTTTCTTAGTATTTCTTAACATAGCCAAAAGTACAGTTTAATTGACTGAAGTCAAGTTGGTTTTAAAAATTTGTTTTTTAACAATTATTTGCAAAATAGTTTTTTCTATTATAAGTGATTAATTCTTATGTTCAATTAGTTTTGTCGGAAAAATTCGAAAGAACCAAAAAACTGTTGATTGTTAATCGCTTCAGCTTCCAAGCGGCTTATCTGTTGGAACTAACATTTCAAAAGGACTATATTTTTACAGTTTAAGCTGCTTGTACATCTGGGAAGACCACAGAAAATTTTGTAGCCACGTACAGCTTTTCTGGACGTATTACTTTTCATATTAATATCTTGACAGTCATCTTGGATAACTTAACTTTCTATTAAGTATACCCTAGTTGTCATGGTTTCACCTCGTACACCATGACAAGCTTTGACAATTTTGACAAATTTGGAGAAATTTATTCAGATGGCTCTCCATATACAGATTTCAATCAGCCTCAAAGGGTCCAAATAAAACAATCAACAAAATATCATTGATAAGCATACCTTATACTTTCTCCATTTTATTTCCCAGCAAATATGCGTGCGTATTGTGTCACATTCAATAATATTGCCAAGTTTAAATTTTAACCTTTATGTGAACGTTTTATCATTCGTTTTATAGTTTTTTTTTGTTTTTTTTGCATACTATTCACTCTAGCGACTAATAGAAAAATTACAGAAGTGTCACCTTGCTTTCCCTATAAAAGTCAAACGGTTACAGAAGCAGAAACAATCAAAGACTTTTTGTTTTGTCTGTCTTTCTATTTTACAAGAAATTTGGAATTCAGGAATTCTATCAGGAATTTGATAAATTAGTCTAAATTAAAGTTAATTTTGCTAACACCAGTTTCTTTACCAAATCTCATACTAGATTAAATACTCTCCAAAAAGACTAGTAGAAAAGGGCTCAAGAGAGCAGCACAATATTAATAAGAAAGAAACAATTTCCAAGTTTTCCTTCATCTTTGTATTTCTTAGTGTAACAATCAATTTGAGGAGAACAGCAAATGTTTTCAAAAAATTCATTATTTTAGCTAAAAACACTTCGAAGCGTTAATGACAATATCATAACCATGGAATTTGTTTTAAATAGAAATTATTCAAACATTCGAATTTTAAAGTTTAATTCTAAAAAAATACTTTGAGAAAATTACAACTACGTGACACATTATTTTAAGCTGGATAAAGGCACCAAAGCTAATCTGTAGTTCAGAACAAAACTTTGGAAAATGAATGTTTAGAGAAAAAGGTAAGACTTAAATATTATATCATATGTCTGGTCCCACTTTGTGAGGTGGCGTTCTGATCAGGATTTCATTGGGTTTATCTAAAAACTGGACACTTCTAGTGTCTATTTCCTGACAGTCACCTAGAAACAAAAGAATGATCCTTGTTTTCAGATTGTTTTAGAACGTTCGCCACCACTTTTTCTTATTACTCTTATGGCTCTCTGACCGGCGTTGCCGATTTTTACTTTCAGTCGAAGTGTCCAATTTATCATAAAACTGGACACTTCTAGTGCCCATGTCATGAAAGCCTACTAAAAAAAAGAATGCCTTTTTATTTTCAGATGGTTTGCCACATTTTAGAATCCCCTGAATTCGAAAAGTGGCGAAAGAGCAGACGGAGTAGCCATGTCCCTTATCAGTCTTCCTGCTCACATTTTCCTAACAAAATTAGGATTGAACGATGCTAACACTGAAACTTAAATATATACAAGAATTATAGTCTGATACAAAACTCAAAAGTAAAACTGAAAAACTGAAGTAACGAAGCACGTTAATGGACAGATGGCAAAAGCGATAGATTTATAAAAATTCATTTTCGTACATACTGGCAGTAGACACTAATACTCAAATGCAGTTAAGCCTATGATAAGCATCTATTTTTGCAACATAGCCTGATGCACTTAATCAAAAGAATAAGAGTACTTACAGCGGCAGCGGCTTGTAGCTGGGCAGTGGCTTGTGCTCGGGGACGTAATTTTTCTAGTTGTTGTCTAGGAAGGTCGTTCGAAGGTCTGTAAAGAATCTTAACTACTAAATGTACTCTCGGACTTGTAAAAAAAGAACAAAAGAGAGGCAAATAGCAGGAATACTGTATTATTTTTCATTGTTAATTTTATTCTTAATTTAACACAATTTTATTTAGTTTTTTGATTGGTAGTGACTCTGCAGCAAGCAATTTGCTGCCGCCTATTGTTTTTTTCTTATTACTTTTATTCCAATTTTCTTAACTATTTATTATTTTCTTAAATTTTGTTTCATTCCATGGCGAACTTAGATGTCATTACCGAACAAGTTATTAGTTTTACGTTATTCATAATGCCCAGACAAATAAAAAATGTCCAGAATGGTCTTACTGCTTTTTTTCTTAGAGGAGCTTTGATTCAATGCAAATTTATAGCATTTGCCGATTGGGTTCAACTCTAAATTAAAGAGATGATAAACAGTTCTTGGCCCCCTGTTGGTTTTGTATATTATTATCATTACTATTCCTTTTATTATTCATCATTTTTAAATTTTGTTACATTGTATAGTAAACTTAAAGATGCTGAGTAAAAGTTGTTCGTTTTTTATCTACCTTACGTTCAACCACTTGCTTTTGGGCAAGCCCGAAAGATTTAATTTATTTGTAAGTAGATGTTTGTTTTAAAAAAATCAATTCAATGTAATAAGCAGTTGGGCATGGCATAAATCAAGCATTATAAATGTGTCCTTTTTTAATAGCATAGGGTAGTGTATATATTAACGGTGGGGTAAAGTTTCACCCGGGTTGCCTTATTGGCGTTTTTATTATGAGTCATCAATAATGTTTCGTTGCTTAATGGCAATTTTTGGGGTCTTAAGTGATTTCTGTAGGTTCTTTACTAAGAGCATCTACTTTGGGGTAATTAGAAATTAAATGGCAATATTGATTATTTAGAAAGTATAATTTCTCAAAATTTTCCAGTACGTGCATTTTGCAATGGTATACCTTGCTTGAATCTAAGTTTACTATAACTCCAACTACCTTAATTTAAACTCAAATCAAGCTTGAAAGAGCTGCTAACTGATACATTCCCTAACATCATCTAAAACAATGAAACGGTTGGTTTACAATGGCCTTTTTTGGAGTTTGAAAGTAAAATAGGTAATACAAATATTTGATACTCCAAAAAGATTTACAAATATACTTTATGCGGCAATTAATTATTTTGAATGAACTCGTGTGAATTCTAAATGCTTTAAAAATGGATACATTTGAGCTTGGGGGGGGGGGGGGGTCTAAAGACATGGTCAAAGATTAGACAAAGAACGGCCTATGATCGCCGGAAAAGCTGCAGCCGATCGAACAAATGGTCGCCAGAAGTCATTCCAAGGTCCTTTGGTGCCGGGCAGAACAATACATCGCCTGGTTCCAACAAAAAGTAAAAATAAGTAACATTGTGAGCTTCGAGCCGGGACAAGGCAAAGGCGAGACAGCTCAAGAAACAACCTAGTTCAGAATGACCTAAATGTTGTAAAACTTCAATAATTTTTGAAAGGCTTCGAAAAAACTGTTATAAATTTTGGTCATACCATGGACAAAGCCGCGTATTTGAATATTTACGTTAGCTTTTTGGCTGGACAGTTTTAGTTCTTGATTAAAAACATAAAAATCGTCAAAACCAAATTACGTCATTTTCAAAAAGAACTATCGCATGCACTCTTTGCTTCTCGGTAAAAATATTTATATTTTCTCTGTGAACTCCGATTTTTTGCAACAAAATAAAAAAAAAAAATACGAAGAAAATACATTTCTATGCTTCAAATGTGTACCATTCAATCAGGGAAGCCTAGTCTTGGTGTTTCGTTTTTTCGTCTTACTTCGTTTTGTTTTCCCTGGCACCCAAGTTGCATCTCCCCTCGTTACTCCTTAGATCCGGCACCGATTACGCCACTTACAAATTACAACGAAAATATTCTCTGTCGGGTCAGTCCAGGATAACGTTTACAGAGAAATCTTTAAACATTTTGAAAGAGATTAAATAATGATAGATGGCAGATATTGCGGTAAATGTTTTTACATTATTTTTACAATCATGACTAAATTTAAACGAACGACCAAGAATTATTTATGCCATGAGCGTATTGAAGGAATTAAGCAAAATACAAGGAGTGAACTGCGTGACGAAATGAACGAAAAATTTTATCCAATAAGAAGCCTGCCCTAGCTTCCAAAATTTATATTTAGAGACATGGAAACTTCTGAAACATATAAGAAAACACTAATACTCTTCAACTACTAACAGTTGCACGTGTTTGATTTTGTAACAAACTTTGAAATAGCTTTCTAACAATTAAATATGTTTAAATGAAGAGACGATTACAAATAAAAATCCAAAAAAATTTCAGAGGTTCTAGATATAATATAATTTCAATTGAAAAGGCGGCTTTGATTCTTAGGTCGTTTGGTCAAGATTTTCTTTCGCGATTCCAGGTCATGGTCAACTGGCTAAATCGTTCATTTATTTTTACTAATTATTTTTCGATTATTTAATTGTATATATTTCATTAGCCGTGTTTCCGTCCATCAATTCGCATTTCAACTTGACACCATCCTTGTACGAAACTTCCACTGGAGTGTTATAAATTTCTAGTTTTCAATTCTTCTAAAGACTCAACTAATAATTTTCCTAGAATAAATCCCACCATCATAGGTGGTGTTCTACAACTTTGTAAAACACCATTTTAATAATGATTTTAATTTAAAAATTTTTGGTTCTCACTTTGATGAATATTTTTTTTTTTAGTTGGCGGCTTCTCAAAAAGAACTATAAAAATATTATTAAATATCGTAATTATATTTTCGGTGTTCAAATATAGAATTATTAAAATAAGTATTATTAAAATTTAAATCTAAAATTAAACCATTTACAATTTTGTAAAACATGTTTCTACAATTTTGCTGGAAGCGTCAGGTGCCTTTAAACCACAAAATAACCAAGATTGTTTAGATGATTTATTTTTACGATGCTCTTTCCTTTTCACAACCACTAGATATTGTTTTGAATATAAATGGGATGTTTAAAGCATTATATGCTGACAAATCATTTACTCAGACCAAATATTCAAAATAAAAGTCGGTCAAATTAGCCCAACAGCGCAACCCGCTCTGTAATGAGAGACTAGAAACGTCTAGATTTGCGCCGTCTGTAAGCTTTGAATGATTTTTCAAGAAAAAATTATCTAATTCTGTCAGTACGAGGAAAAAGTTGAGAAGTTCTTTTTTTTAATGTCAAGTTTACTCGATTGCGTAAACTTCGACGTTCCAAGGATTTTTAACTTGCAAGATAATTTAGGCTTCTCAAATGATCAAGAATTAACCATTAGCTCCGAGTTACGTATCACACATAGCCGTTTTGTTTCTTCTTTTAACAAGTAACAAAAACTAAGCTTAACAAAAACCCCAGGAAAGGGTTTAACCTGGACATCTCGAATTTTAAGAAAAATTACAATTTCAATTCTGTAAAATGAATTAAAACATTTTAACATTAATGTTCCCCACTACATCAGAGCTAACATCGACCTGAAATACCTTGTCACTATGTATAGTTTAATAATTTATCTGCATCATTGCAAGTTTTAAAGTCCTATATGACAAATCTGTGATATATTCTATTCATTATTATTATTCCAGTCAGTTCTATAATCAAAGCACCGCAAACACATATGGAATAATGATATTGTTCTGATTAGCTCCGTATAATAAAGTATAAAGGACAGTGGATATGAAACAAGACCGTTCGAATTGGTAAAGTGGAAAATTAAACAACCATAGATGTCGTAAAAAATTAGAAAAAAATTGAGAATTCAATACTCGATATGGAATGAAGGAGTTTTGAGGAGTAGCGAGGGCCGACTTTAAAAAAAAGAAACATGGTTGAAAAATCAGCAAGAAAAAAGCTAAAAACAGATGAAACTAAACAGCTTAACAAGGTGTTACTTTTCCTTAAAGGTGTAGTTGTCTTTGGAAGTCAACAGATTGCTAATGTTTGAATTTCTACGGAAGAAAACGTTGTCAAATTTAGCGAATTAGCTTCGCTTATTTATTTTGACGGTTAAACGTCGCAACACTGAAATCATACAAGGGCATAACCTCAACATTTACACGTTTTTGAGGTATCAATAAAGGCAGAAGTTCTTACTTTTTTTTTAGATTTGTTTCTATTATTGTAATTGTCTACCTCTTTATGCTATTCCGAATTATTTTTTTTTTCCTATTAGACATACCCTTTACTGTAAGATCACATGATTTAGCGCCTAATACTAAGGTTTTTATATGCTACACATTATAATAGAAATTCAATTCAACATATAAAAATTGAGTTAAAACCAATATTATTGGTTTAGAGAAACAAACAGTTTGACAACATTAATTTTTTTCTGAAATCAATTAAAATCTTAAAAATAAGGCATAAAGTTTTGAAACTAATACCATTAAACAGAGAACAAGCATATAAAAGAGGTGAAAGCTAGTGCAATATCTATTAAGTAAAATTGGTGTCATTGACCAGGGATTTTCTTACCCCAGGTTAGAGAACCGGGACAAATGACGGTAGGTTTAGCCTAGCGGGTTACTTTATTTTCTAGCTCCTCCCCTTACAAGTATAGTTGTAAATAATATAGGCTTAGACGGTTATGAATATATTATTCTCATTTGCCAATTGGTGCGCTATCACCATTTTCTATTAACAAAAATTGTATAAACGAAAATAGGAACTTCCTATCTTTTAGACGGTTATTCCATGCTATAAAAGGTGTTCTAACCGGAATATTGTATGAAAACCCATTCATATAAAAAACAATGGTATTTACGAACTAAAGCAAACGAATAACACTGCAATTGTGCACGGTACACAATTGCAGTTCTTAGGACTACAATTGTATATCTTAGGACTTTGTAAATGTACAGCTATAACACTACAATGGCAAGACTTGCGGAAAACTATGAAAAAATTATAAAAGAGAAATGTGATCGCTTAATGAGATATACAATATACCTTATTTGCAGCTACAGAAACACCGTCTAAAAAATAAAATACAAAAAAGAAGTGCAAACGGTAAACCATTCATGCAAGTTGCAAACATCTAACAAATGAAAGGGTATGTCAAGAATGGACATGGAGCGTAAGGAGGGAGTGGAAAGTAACAAGTTCAAGTAACAGTCTGTCACAATATATAGTTTGTCAAAAGCGTATAAAAAGAAAAGAAAAAGGAATATACACGAAGAAAATAATGTGAGAGTTGAGAAAAGCTAGAGAAGCTTTCCATAGCTGCCTTACTTCAATCGATATTTTCCTCAAGGTTCAAAGAATCTTCTTTGATCATTGACTAGTTTACAAGATCAGGGATCGTTCTAAATGTTAAAAGAAGAAGAAACACCACCCAACAAAGGATGTTCCAAAATAGAACCTATCGATAGAGACCACTCTGAAGTGTATACGGCATAGAAATAAACTCATGAATATTTTTCTTGTCCCTGATGTTAAATTTTCATCTCGCAATCATTTCACAACTATTGCAAATAGTAAGCTGTATAATGGAAGTTTGTGTGAACAGCAGAAGCTACGGAAAAGGTAATGGTTTTTTTACTCAATTATACGGTTAGCGACATTTTTGTAGGAACTTTACCCTAGTAAATTAGTCTGTAGAAGCAAATGACCGCCATAAGACATCTAATAGAAACATGCGAGCTTTGCAGGAATGTAGGAATATATTTACTATAAGCCCATATTCTTATGGCACTCAAAAACACGTATGTTAAATTTAGAGCAACGCAGGCTCTACTAGCTGACCGGCTGATCAGCTCATGATAGAAAACATAAGAGATTAAAAGCTAGAGATATCATTCGTCAGGTAATTTATAGAGATTTAAAAGAATAAATGAAAAGACAGCATTTCCAAAAGACAAGATAAAAAAAAGAAACCTTAGAAATACCTTGCGGCTCGTATAAGCCATATAGATGTATTCTGTTCAATATTCTACATTTCTAATGTAAACTGGCCGTCCAAAATCATAACATACTGTGTACATTTACGGTTTTGAAATAGAAATATAGTTTATTGTCTTAATGTGTCGATTAATCAGTTCTAAGAAATAGCTAGACATATTTGTTCAATTTGTCCAGAATTAAGAACGACATTCGCCAGTTTGTGTGCACTCTAAAAACTTAAAAAAAAAAGAATCTAACAAGTAGGTTTGTGCACCTACTGAACTTGATTTTGAACGGCCGTATAATGAATACGTACACTTGATTTGAATGATCGTGGTCTGTAGCCTCAGCTGGCGTGTTATGTTTGGCTGCTTGACGAGCATGCATATCACAATATAACTTCCCTCCAATGTCATAATAACCTAGAACATTGATTTAATGTACATTGATTATTGTACTAGATAATGTACATTGATTATTGATTATTGAAATCAATAATCTAGAAATCAATGATTGAAATCAATAATCAAGAAATCAATAATCAATAATCTAGAAAATTGATTATTGTACATTGATAATTTACTAGAACATTGATTTAAATGTACATGAGCAGACGCTTTAATTTGAAAAAGAGGAATGTTTAGTTTATATAACTATCTTCTAATGGATCAATAAAACGATGAGACTTTGACTGCAATCAAGTACAATTTTTCTATTATCTTCAATACAACTTGTGTCCTCAATTTAATCAAATTAATATTATTCATATTTTTATTTTATATGCATTCTCTCAGGGCCAGCTTTCTCCAGTCAGGATTATTTATATCCAGAATTATTTTCGATTTAAATTTCAAATTTCTACAGACCGGATTTAAAATTTAAAAATCGAAATTTCAAATTTGACAGCACAAATATATTTACTGAATGTGAAAGATCTAGAATTAAAAGGAAATTTCAATGTAATCATTAGCAATATCATTCTTCTAGAGACATTTTATAGTGAAATCTTATAGTGGGCACCGCCACCTATCAAAACTCTCTTCTCTCTAAAGCGTCTACGGAATTTTCTTCTTTTTCCTTTTTTTCTGTAGTCCAAAATAATTGCTGAATTATTATTCACTTAATGTTAAAAGAAAACAATATTTAATTTGTTCAAGGTGATGGAGCTGAAAATTGTGCCATTACAGTGGATATTAGGGTCTATAGTACTGAGCGATATGTAAATATTTTTCCCGTTCGGTGAGACAATTAGTTTGGTAAGATAATAAGGAAAATAATGCCTGAAAAGCGGCGATTTACCTTAGCAGTTTTTCGACTCTCAATATTTGGGAACGATTTTTCAAAAATCTTGAAAATATAAGGAGATGCTTCAAATTTCACAGGCTGACTTTCTTGGAAGAATAATTTCCACTGACTGGAAATAATAATAACAACTATTCAGACTGGACTGATATTAACTTTTAGCCATTAAAACAATTTTTTCAAAATTTCGAAAAAGAGCCTGAATTATTCGAAACTGGTGGCTAACCAAAACGCTATTAATTACGCTCGTTTCAGTATTTAAAATAGCTCTTGACTTTTCTTTATTTTTTTTTTTTAATTAATAAAACAAAAACAATGGCTGTGAAATTACAAAGCACTTGATGAGATAGAAATACAAATATACATCATGTGGATTTTACTAAATTATCAAAAAAATTTGTTTAATTAGATAATCGTGCAAAATCCATTTTACATACTGCAGTTTCTTTTATATTAAATAAGTACACATAGTTACTGCAAGAGTGAAAGGACGATAGTTCCAAGAACTATCCTAAAGTATATTTATTTTAATTACAACCCCAAAATATATCCAATATATATTATATATTTAGAAATGGTATGTTCTTCGTAATTGATAAGCATAACAGGGCCTGAACAACCTCTCTTTCATGATCCAATCATCTCAGATATCTAATTGCTTGGGAATTACTAAAGAATACAGAACATATAGTAGTATATTCACGATCCTGGATGATTATGCTAATATATCCATACTTGATTCTTGCTATCTCTCCCCCCCCCCTTTCTCTCTCTCTCTCTCTCTCTCTCTCTCTCTCTCTCTCTCTCTCTCTCTCTCTCTCTCTCTCTCTCTCTCTCTCTCTCTCTCTCTCTCTCTCTCTCTCTCTCTCTCTCTCTCTCTCTCTCTCTCTCTCTCTCTCTCTCTCTCTCTCTCTCTCTCTCTCTCTCTCTCTCTCTCTTTGCTTCCAGAATTCACTTCCATCCGTTAGCCTTCTCCTTTTATAGTTCAGCTTAAATTTGACATTGCTTCTATCTTCAAAATTACTCAAAACAAATTAAGGCTATGTGATGTTGAACTAATTTCGTAGTCCGTAAGTTCTTATCCATTTTAATTCTGCATAGAAAGAAAGGTTTAGAATTACTTCTTTTCTTACAATAATTTATGTAAGAAAATATGAAGACTAAAATACTTAATTTGAACTCACCAATGTTCTTGAGGGAAGTGCCACATGTAGCACATTTGAAGCACTCAACGTGCAAGTTCTTTCCTTTTATCTTGACAAAAATACCACTGAAAGTAACATGGCATTATAGGATTAGAAATATATAAACAAATTTGAAGAAAATGTTATCAAACAAAACGAAGAATTATTTCACTTTTCAAGATGGTATAAGTTTCTTGAGATAGTACAAGTGCACAAGGGAAAATTATAACAATAAGCATGTATGCTGCGGTAACAGAGAGCAAACTTTGCTAGCCAAATGAGCGCAAATATGTAAATTCCTAAAATGTATTATCAAAGCTCAAGGCCGTATCCAGGGGAAAACGGAAAGGGGGTTTGAACCCGCCCCCCCCCCCAAAAAAAAAATTATATTTGTCCGACAGGTAAAAATGTTTTTTAAGTTTTTGTGAGCTCCCCCCCCCCCCAAAAAAAAAAACTTGGATACGGCCCTGTAAAAGCTATTCCCTTCTATCTTCCCAAACTCCACTCGAAGAGAACAAACTATTTTGGTATTGATATATTTACACTTGCTGAGTATAAAATCAATATTGGTTGAACTGCCAATTTCTGTAGCTCTCAAGAAGTTAATTTGAATCCTCTGGATCCCGCCCATTTTTCTGGACCGTGTTCACAGAGCCTCGGATGAGAGAAGAGGGGGTGGGGGAGGGTAGAGAATGTCTATGGGTGGAATCCGTCAAATTAAGTATCAAATAGTAGCGTATTGAGAGTGAGAAACCCTGGGTGTATATTTTACAATGAACTTAGGTACCACAAACACACTGAGAAGGAAGTAGCTCTTGAGCAAAGTTAATGAAGAGCAAAGATAATACTGCCTTAAATCTTTTTAGAGCGACCATCAGGTTCAAAAAACAATAAGAATTACAAACTCTTGTCCACCCCAACCTTGAGTATGTAATGTTTGTTACAGAACCCCAATATACTAGTATTAGTGACAGTAAGGTACTAAAAGGTCAAAGGAAACGTCATCAAAGTTTCAATACATCCAGTGATCCTCCACTATATAGAGCACTTGGAAAGAATTTCCATCCTTTTTTTCCCTCTAATGCTGCTGCGAATCCTCTTCACTGATAGAAGCTTCATCAGGAAGTGAGCTCAAAAAGAGTGTGCTCAACTCGTTCAGTCTCAGCTTGGAACAGCTAAGCCAAAGCAATCTTTGTTCCCAACGAGATTATTAATATCAAGGTTGACAAAGGCTAATTACTTGGCCAATTTATCCATTAGTGCCCTGATTCCTGTAGTTATTCTGCTGGCACCCCTCTATGACGTAATTCATCATCTTGTATATTAGATACAGTTTTTTTGTGGGAAATTTTACATTGTTTTTGACATTATGTTTTGGTACTTACATTTCATTTCAGATGAGCCCTTAAACAGTTCTCTCTGATGTTCAAGTACACCGCTAGCAGTGAAGAAGTAAAAAAGAGAAAAAAATAGGACACAGCGCTACCCAAGCAAAAAAGTGACCTTCCTTGCTGTTCAAATTGTAAGTTTCCTGTGTGGGGTTTTTGGCAATGGCGAAATCTAATGGTGAACTTTTTGTTTCTATCTAACACCCTTGATGAGAGGTTTAAGGCTTATTTCCAAAATTCCCATAAACTTATTTTCGAAACAAACTTTTAATATTGAGACTAATTAAGATAATAGTTACCATTCCCGAATCAGCTGGAAATGGCAATTGCACATTTGTTACAATATCACTGCATAGTTGTTTTTTTTAACGCGTTTTAAGCTTCAATCATGAAAAGAGAGATTTAAGCTAGATAACAGTGTGCAATGTCATAAGATGTAAGGTGGTTAGGAGCGCAAGGAAATTCCAGCTTCATCAGTGATAAGAATAAAGTACAAATAATAATAAAAAAATTATCAAAGCTTGCTCAATCTTGCGATTTAAGTAAATAATTGCCACTAAAAGAATATTCCTTCCATATACTTTATTTTATGCCCCAAACCCACCTCACCACCAGGAACAGAACTGGTTTGTTGATTTTGTCAGAAGTTGGAGATAACTTGCTTTAGTTTAGTAAATTACTTCAACCAATATATTATGGTTGTTTTGAAACCAATTTTTGGTGTTAAGGTAAAAATCCAAATTTCACTTCTTAAAACAGTCAAAAGATGAGGCAACATTACTACTTATAAACATCCGTCCAATTGATTTTTACACTTAGTTGCTTGGTAATCACTTGTCTTGGGTGTTGAGAAAAAAAATGGAATGACAAAATTAGTGTTTCAACAACGGGAAAATTTAAAAAAAAAGAAAGAAAAATCTATAATAATGAATATTTAGTGGTAGTTTGAAAGGATTTGGAGTTATCCGCATATGTAAGTATATTTAAATGTTTTTTCGAAGGAAAATAGCTACAAAGACAGGTAAATAGCAGGCATATCTATAGGACATGTTTATAAACTTCAGCTTCGTCACAACCGTGTAAGCCGGATACTTGGAGCTCTGAAAAAAGCATTTGTTTCTCTTATTGTACTATCGGTCTCAATAAAACTAGGTTCAATAAAACTGTCTGTTAGATATGATTGTATGTACAATAAGAGTAAATAAGGAGTGTTTGTTTTTATGATATAAAAAATCAATTCAATTCAAAAAACATATTTTCTTATAAATATAATTGGCTAAGTTCGTCTGTAAACATAGAGTGATGTCATAATCTGGAGTGACATCTGGAATGTATAACTGCGAGGGCCGAAAGCCCAAGCACTGCCCCAATTAAGCTATCCTCAATTATAAGGACCAAAGACCCAAGCAATACCCATACAAAGCGATTGCCAAATGAGATGGCTGAAGGCACAAGCGGAGGAAGGTGACAAAAAGTTGGCAAAGCGGCATTTCCCTAACTTTTTTTCTCTGACCCAATTAAAATCTGGTTTATAGTGTATGACCTATTGGTTTTCTATATAGATTGTCTATCAAAATTTATTTTTAGTTACAATAAAAATAAATAAGCTTTCTGTTTTTGCACATATAATTCGTTAAGTTCGTCTGTAAACAAACAGTGACGTCATAACCAGGAGTTATATCTGCAAGGACAAACTGTGAGGGTCTAAGACCCGAGTACTGCCCCAATTAAGTGACTGCCAATCATAAGAGCTGAAGGCTCAAAAGCTGTCTAAGCGAAGCAATTGCTAAATAAAAGGACGGAAAAACCGAGAGAGCGGAGTAGATGTTGACATTCTTCAAAACAAAAGTTTCGTCTTTGGAAAAAAATCACGGACTCTTTATAAAATTTAAAAACGTCGTAAAAAAAAAATCATTTTTCGGGTTTCACCCTCCAAAGCATAATTGACCCATTCTATTCTCTAATCTTTCTTTATGTACTTCTCTACCGTGATAAGATTCAAAATGTTATTCTTATTCAGTTATTATAAGCCTACTCAATACGGTGTTAAAAAAAAAAACAAAAAGAAAAAACAGCAACAACAACAACAAAACACTTAACCTTCCTCAAGCAAGAAGGGTTAAGTAACCCTCCTTTCTGACCCTCTATATAAAAGAAGTTGTTACTAGCATCAGAATTGTTAGTCCTTTATTCTATATAATAGAATCCAAGCAGTAGTAACTGTGCGTAATGTAAACACATTGAGGAGGCAATAAACTCACATTCTTTGTATGCAAATTTTAATAAAGAAACTCAATCTTTGTTTCATTCCGAAGCATAGGCCTAGATAAGGAGCTCCACACAAGGAAATATGTTAAGAAAACGTTTCTTACTTCATAATATGCAGAATAATCATAGGTAACACATCTTACACAAGGAGAACCTTTATCTTCACTTCTTTCATTGTCTTACACTTTTTCTACAAATTTTTTGAAAAACATCATGCAATGAATAACCATTTTTTAAGTTTTTAAAACCATGGTGAAGCAACTGCCATCTACAGATTGTTTTATAAGCGACATTGATCCTGGCCTTTTCTGTTATGCCCGTGCCACATTAGTCACACTTGTCAATAAAATCAAAATTACGCACGACTACAGCGCCAATTACGTTCGCCGTTTGTAATTTCTCGAGTTGAACATTGTTCAACTTTCCAGCATAAATTTCTGGATTGATCGATCAGAGTCAACGTTAAAGACATACTTTTTGAAACTAGAAAAGATGGAAACTTAGAACAGCAGTTTTACTATCTGGGAGAGGAATCTGACTAAAGTTAAGAAAACCTAGTATTAGTATAGAACAGTTGAACACAAATTACTGTTGGAGCAAACTCTTTAAACTAATTTCTTGCAATCTTAATTTTTTGCATTTTAAATACAAGTGTGACGCTAAAATCAAGGAAATTGCCATGTCATTCATGATATTTGGCTTTCTTTATCGATAGATGTGACTATGATCTGGCACGGGCATTAAATGTCAAGTTTCTCGCCGTTTTTGGTGTTATCGCCACTGCGGTTTGTATATAGTGGCATCTATAAACAAATTTTGTAGATTTCATTTATTTCAACACGAATTTCAAAACTTAAGAAATGCTTATTGAATGCATGCTTTCTTTTCAAAACTTTATAGCAAAAGTGTAAAACAATGAAAAAAGTGAAGATAAAGGTTCTCTCCATGCAAGATGTGTTAACTATGATTATTCTGCATATTATGAAGTAAGAATTGTTTTCTTAACATGTTTCCTTATGAGGAGCTCCTTATCGAGACTTACACCCATTTCGATACGGAACTATTATAAAAAATTATTTTCTTACAACCAGAAAATGCGGAATGAATAACCGTTTAGCGTGTCCGTGAAAAAAAAAGTGTTTTTAGTAAGCAATCAAGCATATGGTAAAATAAGTTTAATTTTTGTAAAAACAAACTTTGCAGTAAAATACCAAATGTAGAAAGCGCACAGGAGTCAGAACTACAAGTTTGGAAAAGAATAAAAATGAAATTTAGAGTCACAGAATATTGAACGGTATTTCAAGGGTACTAGAAAAATTTAATCGGATAGCACATATTTTGAGATATTCGGCTCTATCCAAATAGGTTTTTCAAGTTCGTCATCCGCCCACAGCGGAGCCATAAAAGAAATCTGATGGCTAATATCAACTCAATGTGTTGAAATTCCAGTACACAAATATATTGGAACTTTTGCTTTAATAAATAAATAATAATAACAAATCATTCTTTTATTCTACTACAAATCAAAACGCTTTATCTTTATATTATTAAATGCTATTATTGATAATGCTTATTCACACATTTTAGGCTAAAATCAGGCATGGAAATCAAATCTACTCAGTCACACCAGTTGTGTTAAAGCAGTGACAAATTCAGGGGAACGAGGGGGGCGCGCGCCCCCCTAGCGTAGTCTAGAGTAGTGTAATTTACATAATTAACGCAAGCTTGCGTTAATTGAACTTGCTCCTAACGCAAGTTTATCGGATAAACCTATTTTGCCCCCCCCCCTCTAAAAAAAATCCTGGATCCACCCCTGTGTTGAAGGACATTCTAGAGCAAAAAAAGATTAATGCCTCCTACAGTCACGCAATCACCAGTTCAAAGCGACTTAATGGCCATCTTTCAATTCAATCTAACAAAATACATTTTGATACCTTAAAACATTCACTAACAATCCTATTATCAATATTTTCTTTCGCACTTTAATATTAATACTTAACATTAATATCTGATTTTAGAACGTAACACCAAATTTAGTATTCAATATTGAAATTTCCATTACATGAACAAAGTTTCCATTTGATGAGCTGTTTCTGCAACAAAGAGATGCATTGATTCTGTTTTACATACTAAAACCCACCATAGATTCAGCAAGTTTAAGTAAAAAAGCAAACAATATTTTAGCATTGAAATTAGATAGGCAGGGGCGTAATTTTCTACGGGACCGGGCGGGTGGGGGAATACAGCTGCCCCTCCAAGACCCCAGTTTGCCCTGTTAAGGAGGGGGGCTACTACCCCTCCCAGATCCCAGTTTGCCCGGCCCCCCAGCTGAAATTTAGTTTCTTCCAAATCTTGCCAACTAAGCCTGCTTAATTCAAGCATCCAGAGAAACAGGTCACTTTTCTTTAGTATAGCTTCGCCTTTATCGTACCATATAGTTCATTTTTCAGTTTTCACTGTTATTTGGGATAACTGGTTCAATCCCCCCCTCCTCCAGGATTTTGACAGAATTACGCCACTGGAGATAGGGGAGGGGGGGTAGAAAATGCAGCATTTGTTTTCTTACAATGCTGTTCAATTAAATTTTAGTTTTGGTTGAACGCTGATGAGTTGCTGCTTCTTATTCAATTTTTGTGCTGTTTTCAAAAGCTTTTTTTGTTCTGTTTCATATACTTAAATCCACCATACATTTAGCAAGTTAGTGAAACGAGGAAACAATGTTTTAGTAATGCAATGACATAGCGGAATGAAAAAGCAATGTTTATATTTAGCTAAACAGAATCTTACTTTTTTGGTTCAATACAAATGATTTACTGATTCTTATTCGATTTTTGCGCTGATTTTACCCATAATATGTGTAAAATAAATATTATCCATTTGGTGAGCTGTTCATTCAATAAAGAGCTACACTGATTCTGTTTCATAAAGTAAAGCCCAGTATAGATGCAACAAATTAATGATAACAAGCAGTGGAGGATCCAGAGGGGGGCGCCCCCCTAACGTAGTCTAAAGTATTGCAATTTACTTAATTAACGCAAGTTTGCGTTAATTAAACTGGCTCTTAACGCAAGTTTATCGGATCACCTATTTTGTCCCCCCCCCCTAAAAAAATTCTGGATCCACCTCTGATAACAAGGAAATGGCATTTTAGCATCAACCAACATAGGATGATAAGAAACACGGTATTTGCACTTTTACAACTCTGTTCAAACAATAATTTGTACTTCCTTCCTGTAGAATAATTATAAGTGGCTAATCAATTTCTGTGCTAATTTCAACCAGCTTTCAGTCGCTTTTTATCAAATGCAGTATTTGCTTACACTTTCTTTTGAATCGTAGTTTTATTTGCAAACTGTGGCTATTTAGGACTTAAAAAACATGAGTTTAGTTATTTAGGATAATTTACCTAATGTGACCTTTCACAATAAATTCAAAATGTATTCATACCTATTTCAGCACAAATAGAGTGTTAACATTGTCGTGTTTCTTATTCTTTTTCATTTTAAATACAAAAAGTCCCACCCAAAAGTCTCTTGTACGCAAAAACTGAGGGCACTAGATAAAAAAAAATTATCTAAAAAATCAAACCAAAATATGAAAAGTAGCACTTTTACGGTCCGCCCACTTTTAAATATAATAAATCACTCTTTATCAGCATAGGCTACCCTCTTGCGAAAATTTTAATTATATGTCAGATAAACTATGTTTTTCAATTAAGAAGACAAACGAAACTCAGAGAAGAGAGAAAGTAACAAAATGAAAAATAAAATCAAAAAGGGTGTATTTGCGTCAATTAAGAAGATTCGATCAAATGTTGAATAATGATTAAAAACGGGTATTGTAAGAAAAACAACTTTCTAGTACTTCCAAACATAGTTCCATCTATGTGTTTTAAGAACAAAACCCCGCCCCACCCCACCCCGCCCATACTGAGAATTATTTAAAAATTTTGCAGAAGAAAACATTCTTACATGAAAGCTAAATCCAACTTTTGTTGGAAAAAATCATACAAAATTTGCCAATCTATAAGATACACTTCAAAAATATGTTCTCAGATTATTGGAAGCATTTGTCTAAACTAAATTGAGCTATTCCTAATAAAACTTGTCTTTTAATCATGCAGAAGGACAGCTTAAAAAAATGTATAATGGTTATTAATTAATAACTTCTTAAGCATATATCTTGAACCAAACCTGCCATTCAATAGCCAGTAAATCGGTTTTCTTGAGGGAAAGGGAGTGGGTGATATACGATTTTTATAATATGTATTTAGAAGGTAACTTACTATTATTTGTCATTTATTTAAGTGCAGTTTCTTCTTACTTGCTGTGAAGTGAGTTTGTTTTCTTTTATCTTTTCCGATTTTTCTCTTCCGTTGTGTGCAGTATTTACTCTACAACGGGTTTTGTAATAGATGAATAAATTAAATATATATACTATATCGATACATAAATACATACTATATCGATAGTATAAATACTATATCGATAATATATATTCTATACCGATAGTATACATACTATATCGATAATATATATTCTATATCGATAGTATACATACTATATCGATAATATATATTCTATATCGATAGTATACATACTATATCGATAATATATATTCTATATCAATAGTATACATACTATATCGATAATATATATTCTATATCGATAGTATACATACTATGTCGATAATATATATTCTATATCGATAGTATACATACTATATCGATAATATATATTCTATATCGATAGTATACATACTATATCAATAGTATTCTTCTCACTATTCTACTTTATGTGTTCATCTTGTAATTATCTGTAACGATTGTTCGGTTTAATAAGTTTTGCCGTCGAAAATCCACCGGATTCTTTGTGAAAATTCATAATTTTTCATTCCATTTGTTAGGCACTACACAGTCTGGCTACGAAGGCGCTACACAGTCTGGCTACGAAGATATCAGTCTAGTCTGCAGAAGGTCATGGGCACGAGTCCTACTTATAGCAGTTTTTTATTGCAAATTTCTATTATGCACGTGTAAGTTACATATCTTATTGAATAAATTACGTATTCTGGGCAGAACTAAGATTGCCGAAGGTGCAGGGCTAGATCTTGATATAGAATTTCTTGATGTCGAAAAACAGTCCTATATATCAAAAATAAAAAGTTCAAGCCATCTTACTATAATTACTCGTTTTAAGGGATTTTGTCCTTTTTGTATGTGAATGCCTTCTAGTACTGTTCGCTATTTCATTCGAAGTGGAACGCGGTAAAAGAATAGCACAATATCAAATGCTATGAAGTATCTGGCACGGTGAATCTGGATACAACAAAAAAATGTTTATTTTCATCAATGGTGTCAAGTCATGAAAATTTAGGGGATAAAATGTATTTTTGAAAATCTAGGAAAGAGGGCAAATGACGTTTTTTCAATTTTTATCAAAGAAAATACCATAAAAGGTGTTTTTCAATGAAACTACTAAAAAAAGGAATTTTTCAAAATATAAGAGCGGATCCTGGGGGCATATGCCCCATTGCCATCCCTTATTGACGCCATTGGTTTTGATGCAACAATAGCGACTAATTTACCCCAGAGCTAATGAAACCAATTGCCAAAACAAATTTCTATGTTTAGTTACAGTATCTACCCTTTCATCCCTGGGTATATAAAAATAGAGAAACAAATTTTTACCAACAAGAAGTATTTCTATGTAGAACTTGAAAGAAATACCAGTTTCTTTTACTTTGGTTCTAAAGAAAACTCTAATCATAAAAGAAAACTCTTTTCAAGACATGGGGAGTCTCTCAGACTTTTTTAGGCTTTCCTTGATTTATAAAAGCGGATAAAACTAATGTTCAATGCAACCTCTTTCTCTCCTTCTCCCTGTCCAAAATATACAAATTCTTATATATACACGAACAACCCTTCGTTCAGGAAAATGCAAAAAAAGGAACAAAAACAGATAAGTACAAGCTAGAAGTCATAGTAGACAGTGAGGTTGTGGGAGCAAGCGTCTCTAAAGCGTAGAATGTAGAGATGTGGAACTTACACAATAATTTTATCGCAGTCACCGCACTTAGTCAAGTCTGGAACGTTGATGGAATTGTCATCTTTTGGCTTTGTCTTCGGGGGTTCAACAGGGCGAACGCCAACAGGACGACTACTCATAGCAGGAACAGGGGGATCTGGACACACAAAAACATATAAACATAATGAAAAGAAACTATGGAGCAAGCAAGGGTGATACTGAATAAACAAAAAAGATTTTTGGGGCGGCAAATTTACTTAAACAATTAAATAAAATTATTTTATTTGTGAATTTAGGTGTATTAGTTTAGGTCTATCCAAAATTACAAGAATCCCAGCCAAGGCCGTACCCAGGATTTCTTTTCGGAAGGGGGTTTACTCAAATATTTTTTTCGGGGGGGGGGGGGGGTACACAAAAAAAAACAAAAAAACCCAAATAAAATTTGTTTATATCCATTTTTTTTACATTTTTACGAGTAAAAAAACATTACGGAAGGGGTTCAAACCCCCCTAGCCCCCTCCTCTGGGTACGGCCTTGAAACAATATAGATTACTCATACTGTGCAAATGTTGGGAAAAAACAGGATAGCCGGCTCCTCATTGTAAATGAGCGTAGTTTTGTAGGATAGTCAGCGTTGCCTACGTGGTGCATGATTTGATAAGCGTTTGTTTTTATTCTAAACAATTGTTTTCCATGGTCGTTGGGATTAGTCGGATAAGTAAACTTTACCGCCTCGGACCGTAACCAAAATGACTTTTGTACTTCCATAACTATTTTATCACCTTCTGTTTTCTCTTGCAATACTCAATTGATAAAAGCACCATCTATATAAATTCGGAACGTTTTACATTTAGAAAAAAGGATCTTATAGAGATAACTAATATTATAAAGCAAAAAATTCGAGCATCGCTTTCAAATAAAGAGATAAACAGTATCACCCTTAGAAAATAAAGCGGTCGTCACGTGCACACCACGTATGGGACAATTTTGTTGAAGTTTAATTAAGTGACTCTTCAGATTAGTCATAGAAGATGCATCGAACAGTAAAACCCCAGAAAGCTTCATAGTTTCATTAAAAAGATATGGCTAAAAGCATTAACCCGTGTTTTCGTTTAAATCTTGAGAAATTTCTCGTACATCTTTCGTAAATTCTTTATAAGTTGTCTGTCTACTTTTGTGTATAAGCCTTTAAATCAAAGTATTTATGAATGAATTTGCAATTTTTTCCTCTGCATTATTTATGCCCATAACCAGCAGAAAAACCTAAAACTATTTTTCCCTTTCTTCTGAAAAAAATGGTTTTCCTCACTCACGAGGTGTGTATGCAACAACCGCGATAACAAGTATTGTGGAAACAAGAAACAACAGTGATATGGAAAAGAGCATTTCATGACAGACATCCTTTGTGGAACATGTCTTGTGCAGGCATATGCAAACTCGTCATTCTTAAAGAGGGATATAACATAGAATCTACATCCTACGTGTCATCTAAGACAAACTTACACAAGGATCTTCTCGCAGTTATCGCATTGCGGACCAGCTTGAATTGGACCCGACCTGGAAGGTGGCTTAACTGCAAGAGCGCCGGCTGTAACTCGGGGTTGGAAGCCACCGGGTTTTGGTTCCATAAAATGATGAACTAAACCATAACGAATAAGCATGAACATCAAATATTATATAAATTAAATTTCAAGGTTACAGCAAGGTCGATCATCGTTTCTCAACTGGGGGGGGGGGGGCACCCGAGGGAGTGGTTCGTGATCCCAATGAAAAGAGTCGTTGCTAGTTAGAAAAAATTAAATGCTTATTTACGAAACAACTGTTGAGAACTGAAAAAATTAATTCATTAAAATATAAAAACTAATCCAAAAATAAAGGCTTTCGAACAATAAGTAAATGAGTATCAATTGATAAATAATGTACTTATAAAGAAGAAAAGTAGGCTCAAATTATAATTTATTAAGAAGTCTTGTAGTGTCTTACTTGGAAAATTACTTTTTTAAGGGGGAGGGGTGGTTGCGACTTTAAATAGGTTGAGAAACGTTGAGGTAGAATATAGATTTAAAATAAAAACAGGATATAACATCAACAATATGTTATACAAATGTTAAGTTTTGTATCAATAGATATCTTCTTATTACAAAAGAAGAAAGAATATCAAGAGATTATTATAGAAGATTAATTTTTTTTTGCAAGAGAAAATTGACGTCTCATTGCAAGAGAAAACTTGCTGTTTAAACAGTTACATTAAATTGCTATTAAGATGTATACTAACAGTTAAAATTTGAAAAGAAAAATCTGATAATCAGTTCCAGGAGATCATTTCTCAAAATACATATGTTTTAATGCTTGCTTTAAAATAACTAAATAAGATCTCTATTTTTCCTCTATACAAAAATCAAAATTATGACATAGAAAAAAAAAAATGAGGCTAATCTTTTTCCAAGAAAGTGGACAGGAAAACAGTACAAACAGATTCTAGAATATTTTCGACAGTTAAGTCGACAACCATTACCAGTGGAAACAAGCTCAGACAGTGAAAAGGATTTAAATATCTCAAAATTAAAATATATACAAATAGTTCAAATATAGTCTGGCCCTGAAGTATTAATGGTGAAAGTCAGGCTAAGACTTGGATCATTTTTATTTTAAGAACTTAATTTTTCTGCTTTGAAGTTTGAGAATCTTGTGTGCACTTCTTCCTCTCTACCATCTGAAAAATTGCAGCCACGTTTTTTTTGTTTTTTTTTTGGTTTTATATCGTGGAAAGTCAACGTCATCTTCGCAGTCATCTATTTTCTCCGGTAAAACCAAATTTACCAAAATGATAAAACATCTAGTCTAATTTTAGTCAATCACACCACGGCAGACTTTTCAAAAACATAGATTAACTAAGAGGTATCAGTACCAAAATCAAACAGGCTAAATTCTAAATTACTACTTACCTTATCACTAGGATTAATACTTAAAGTACTAAAAGAGATTCTTTTAAATTTCATTTTTTAAAATTATTCAAGATTTTGCATTCTATATCAAGATTCTTTACTGAGTCAACAGTGCTGTGGCCATACGGATACTACTGCTAGTACTACAAATTTCAAAACAAGCGAAAAATTAGGCAAACAGGAGTGACAATTCACAGACCTTTTTATCAGAGTCTCTGCGGTAAAATTTTGAAGTCCACAAGTAAGGTTTAGCTCTAGATATATTCTAACTTTAAACTATTTTTACACTAATTATTCTAATTTTATTATTAATCTCTTCCTAAATAGTCATGCTCTTAAAATTTTACCACAGGAACCAGACGTTGCCACTATATTGACGAGAAAATCAAGTTCAGGATCAGAGTCGTAGCCAGAGAAAAATGGTGGTTTAAATTACCGTTCCAAAGCTTTAAACTTATCCTTTTTATAAAAAAAAGTTTGACATTTCTTACTATTCTTAGTGCTTATAAAAATTATTCTAAACAAACAATGATCCCCCACCTAATCCCTGGATACGGCCCTCGTGATGACAACATATCAACATGCTCCTCACCTTTCACACAAGTCCCGTTTCCATATAGTTTGAAAGAGACATCAATGTTAAAAATTAGCATTTTCATTGTTAGGTACTATAAAAAGTAGCTGCCCCTATAAGGTATGAGCAGTGAAAGTCAAATGCTGGAAATAGTAGAGCACAATTAGTAGAAACAATTTAGTAGGTATTATCAATCTGAAGGTACGTGTTTATGCTGCTGTTTCAACACGATAAACTCATAATGCATGTTGATATTACTAAGAGAGATATTGCTTTCTTCTAATTCTCAATTTATTTCTTGAAATATTAATAGTCAGTGCGGAAAGAGACACAAAAAGGGGCAACTCTTGGCAATTTCTTTTTTTTTCAAAATTATTGGTAAATTGGCAAAATATTAAAATTCTCTTGATTACTTACAACAATAGCCGCTCAAATTTGTGAAACTGTATTCTTGTGGGATTAGTTTTTAAATATCCAACAATTTACCGCCAAAATTCAAGAAATACTTTCAGACTGACTTGTACTTAAACTGATTCATGTAGCAAATTAAACTGATTCTTGTATTAAACTGATTCAGGTAGCAAATTTAATTGAATAGTTGCTTCGCTCAAAATCAAAGGAACTTTACCCACATACGACAAAGCGTAATCAAACAGAAACTAATCAACAGTTATTTGTTCATACCGACAAACTTCAGCACTAATCCTGCAGCCAGGTTGAACCAGCAAGCTTAGAAAATCTCAGAGTGGATTTCTTATAATTTGATAGTGATTTTTGATAAAAGAAAAAGCATAACAGCATCATGTAATTTTTTTTCAAAGTTGCTGAAGTAAGGAAATAAAAGTCAGTGTAACAATTTAAATATATGAATTGAAGCTACCCTGCAAACCATCCCTTAAAATTAGTACCAATTTTACTGCTAGTATTTTTGATGATTCAGATGATCCGACAGTCATTTTTCATCAAAGTATCCATCTCATTTGTAACATTTTTGTCGCAATTTTTTTTTTTTTTTTTTTTTGTGATGTAACAGGAAATGTTAATTTAGTACAACAAAGGATAGTCAACAAGAAATCCAGGATTGAATCAACAAGCTCAGAAAATGTCAGAGTTAATCTCAGAAAATCTGGGAGTGATTTTTGATACAAGGAAAAGCAGAACAGCACCATATATTTTTTTTCAAACTTACTGAAGTATAAAATTCGAAGTTCACTGCAATAATTTAAATATAAGATTTAAACTACCCTGCAAACCATCCCTTAAAATTAGTTCCATTGGTCTGACTGTCATTTGTCATCAAAGTATTCACCTCATTAGTAACGTCTTTGTCGTGATTTTTTGTGATGTAACAGGAAACGGGGCCTCGGGTGACCTACCTTTCTGCTCAGTCAATAGCGCATTCTGCAGCCTTCTAAAAGCATGCGACTGGATTAAGGGGGGTTGAGAACCTTTTCGGGGGGACTCCACAGGTTCACAAGAGATACCTGTTTCGTGTGCTCTTGGAGCACTATCTGCTTCTTGGATCATTTTCAGCACTTCACTTTGCGCTGGATCGTACTGTCGCTCATTCTTCTTGAAGTTCACACTGAAACAAAGACTTACTATTAAACATTTACTAAGTAACAACGGAGTCAGGAAGCGGTTTGACCAAGACGGGCAGGGAGAGGGGGTGAAGGAGAACTTTAAATATTTCAACATTAAATTATACAGGGAATATTAGTTCAATATGAGCTTCATAATGTGAGAAAATTATTTTTCACATGGAAGTAAAGAGGGGTGCTAAAACTTAGAAAGAGCGCATGATTTGTCCTTATATTTACATGTTATTATCTCCTTGCCAGAGAATATGCTAGATTAGATTTGACTTTAATCCTAAACAGTCTGAAATTTTATTGCTCAATTATAAATATGATGCTCTTAATCTGTGTGTACCCCTCAGTAACACCTCAATCAAAATATTTTACCATATAACTTACCTCGAACTTTCGATTAGCTCATGCTTCAAAGACATACATCAACTTTTACTGTAGCTGATGTATCGCAGAGTCTACATCGCTTATGCGATTTTTATTAAGACCAGACTCTGATTCACTGGACCCTAACTTGCCGCATTGTGCAATGCAATTGAAAAAGCTACTGTTCTTTGATGCTCGCCAATGTGGCAAATGCTAACAAAACCGAAAAAAATAGAATCCGGTGCACCTTTTTTCGGTTTGCATAATATCTCCTTAAACTCCCACCTTAGCCTGGAAATTCAAAGATTACAAGAAAATACAGGATCATAAACCCAATGGAAGCGCCAGAAGAACAGATTAAACAGTTCAACCAGAAAAGCCAGTCATACCAGTGGTGGAAAGTACTCATGCTGCAGTGGTATTCTGTTGTGAATGTCTTGTTTTTTCTCTTCTTTTGTTAAGTTATTTTTTTGTTCTGTAGTTGTCTTGTGTTGTTAATATTTGAGTGTTTTCTTTTCTTTTATTTATTGTTTTTGTTCTGTCTGTATTTTGATTGCTAAACTTGATGGTTTGACAATCAATTCATTCGTTCATCCCAAACTACCTTAAATACGAATGAAGGCTACCAGCCTTCTTGACCTGCTGCTCTTTACGATAGAGTCGAGCCTTGCCTTGAAAGAAATTAATACAAATTTTTTATACTGTTTATAGTTGACAAATCCAGGCGGATGTGAGGTCATTTTCTACCTAGAGAGAAAACAGGCAGGTATTTAACTACTCATGCAAGTTGAATATATAGGGAGGAAGAAATTAGTAATCTATTGAAGTGAAAGCTGGCAAAGTAAAACACAGTATGGGCACATATGTATGTGCCTGTTTCAAACAATTACTTTTACTGATGTTAAATTCTTGATAATACCTAATCTTTCAGCGCCTTTTCATCGGGGATTAAAGTGTCCCATGTTGGTAATTCAGCCCAACTTTTTACCATCATTGGCTTTATACCACCATCCTGGAAAAACACTTAAAAGGCAGAATACAAGGAACATCCCGTAGCATAAAGAACTTTTTTTAAGAAAGGGAGGGATGGAGATAGAGTGAGGAAGGGAAGACAGAAATAGAAAGAGCGAAAGAGGGCACTGGATTTTTAACGATGCATAATACTTTCTTTCGTGGATCATTTTTTTTGCCAAACCATGCAAATTTCCTAATTGAAATGACTTTTCTTCCATAGCTTCCTTCTTGACACAAGTCAAGTCATTCAAAATTTGTTTGTTTTTTTATTATCATTATTTTTTGTTATATTATTACTATAGTAAAATTGCCGCTCTTAAATACTTGTTGGTTGGTATCATGAGAAATATAAATCGCTTATTCTATAGTGAGTCAATTAGGGTACAAAAATGTTGTATAAATGATTAGGCAAGCATGACGAACAATTTAAATCTATATTTAGGTCAAATTCCAACAATGCATAGTATATTAGAAGCTTGGAAACGCGGATGCGCCTCGGTAAGTTAATTAAAGACGAATTGCCAAAGTTTTACTGACGTAGGCGGATGTAGATGTTTAAAATCAGAGAGAAAACGAAATACTTGGCAACCTCCAAAGGACCATTCACACAAAAAAATGGCCTAGGGAAGAATTTTGTGAAACTGTCAATTAACGATTCCCAATCAATTTAATTTACTTAAAATGACTGCAAAACGAATTAGCCTACATTAGTTTCATATGTTAAAATAGTTTTGACAGTTTTTTCAGGGGCAGAACAAGATCCCAACTTTGGGCGATATCCAAAACATTTCAGGGATGGGGCAATCCCACTAGAGTAAAGTATTTTTTTAGCCGTTTGTCCCAAAAATACATGTTGTCACAGTATCTGAATTTTCGTTTTTAAAACTGGCTTGTCAAGTCCTTTTTTCTGGTTGCAACACTATCGAAGAGTTCTTTTTGATGAATTTAATTAGAGGATTTTATTATCAATTTTCTAGAAAATACTAATTACAAGAAAGCACAAGCGTTTCTAGAACAAAAGACGCGGTTGTTCTTTGAATTTCGAATTCCTTAATGCTAACTAGTAGTCAATCTTGGCTCAAATAATGTTACAGAAAGTGAAAGAAGACTCAGAGTTGAAGTTTTGGCACGAATGCAATATCTGAACAGGAATTGTATTTCTAATGCTTAATTCTGAAAAACAGAGTGTTATACAAAAAAGATGGCGTCTGAATGTCAAATCAAAAAGAAAAGTTAGCATTCAATTGCAATCTACACTAAGTTGGCATTCGTGACAGAGCAAAGCGAAGAGTTTGTGTGGCTCATTCTCCCTCCCCCCCCCCTTAGAAACGTGAAGAATTCCATACATTTCTTTGTCATTCAATGGATAAAAATCAAATAATTTGAGATCAGAGGCAACGCTATGGCGTTGCCTATAGTAAAGGCCATACGGCTCCAATGTTTTATTATTACTATTATTTTTTTTCCCAGAGGCACTTCATATGGAGGGGGTCGTTATATAAACTTCAAAGGGGGCTCATTAGATTGGGAATCGAGAGTTCCAGTGCCCTTTTTAAGAGTCAAAAGTGGTTTGAGGGCAACTAGCCCCCCCCCCCCACCCTTTTCTTCCCAAATGCAACCGATAAAAAATTTGAGATAGTCATTTTGTTAAATATAGTTCAATGATTAAATAAAAAAACTACGGTGTCGACACAGCCCCCAAGGACCCGGAGGGTAATTAGCCCCCCCCCAACCCTTTTTCCCAAATGCACCCGATAAAAATTTTGAGATAGCCATTTTGTTAAAAATAGTTCAAGGATCATATAAAAAAACTCCGGTGTCGACACAACCCCCCAGGGCCCGGGGCAGGCGTTGTAAGTTATGCCCTGTGGGCATATACGGTTCTTATGGAAGGGGTGCTCGTATAAACTTCAAAAAGGGCTCATTCGATTGGAAATTGAAAGTTCTAGTTCACTTTTTAAGAGTCAAAGGAGATCAGAGGGCACCCAGCCCCCACCCCTCCACGCCCTTTTTTCCTCAAACCGATCTGATAATAAATTTTAGATAGCCGTTTTCAAAAAAAATGTTCAAAGACCATATAACGAAAACTCCAGGGTCGACATATCCCCCCAGGGTCCGAGGGCAGGCTTTGTAAGTTATGTCCTGGGGGAATATATGGTTCTTATGGAAGGGATACTCGTAAAAACTTCAGAGAGGGCTCATTTGATTGTAAATTAAAAGTTCTAGTTTAGTTTTTGAGAGTCAAAAGAGATTGGAGGGCAACAACCCCCCCCGCCCCTTTTTCCCCAAATGCATTCAATAAAAATTTTGAGATAGCCATTTTGTAAAAAATTGTTCAAAAGTCAGATAACAAAAACTCAGGTGTCGACAGGTGTCAGGTGTCGAAAACCTCAGGTGAGGGCAGGCGTTGTAAGTTATGCCCTGGGGCATATATAGTTCTTATGAAAGGGATGCTCGTACAAACTTCAGAGAGAGCTCATTTGATTGGAAAATGAAAGTTGGAGTTCACTTTTTAAGAGTCAAAAGAGATCCGAGGGCAAAAATTTTGAGATAAAAATTTTGTTCAAAATAGTTCAAAGGTCGAATAAAAAAAAACTCCGATATCAATGCAACCCCCCAAGACCCGGGAGAAGGCGATCTAAGTTATGTCCTGAAGGCACGTATGGTTCTTATGAAAGGGATGCTCGTATAAACTTCATAGAGGGCTCATTTGATTGGAAATTGAAAGTTCTAGTTCACTTTTTAAGAGTCAAGAGATTGAAGGGCAACTAGCCCCCCACGCCCTTTTTCCCCAAACCCATCCACTACAAATTTTGAGATAACCATTTTTGTTTAAATTTTTTAAAAATTAGATAACAAAAACTCCGGTATCGACACAACCCCCCAGGGCCCGGGAGGTTGTTATGCTTCTTATGAAAGGGATGCTCGTATAAACTTCAGAGAGGGATCATTTGATTGGAAATTGAAAGCTCTAGTTCACTTTTTGAGAGTCAAATGATATCCAAGGGCAACTAGCCCCCCCCCCCTCCCAACACCCTTTCCTCAAACCCATCCAATAGAAACTTTGAAATAGCAATTTCGTTAAAAATAGCTCAAAGGTCAGATAAGATAAACTCTTGTGTCGACGCAACCCCCTAGGGTCCGGGGCCAGGCGTTGTAAGTAATGCTCTGGGGGCATATATGGTTCTTATGGAAGGGATGATCGTATAAACTTCGGAGAGGATCATGTGATTGGAAATTGAAAGTTCTCTTTCACTTTTTACAGTCAAGAGAGATCGGAGGGCAACTAGCCCCCACCCCCCCCCCCCACCCCCTATTTTCCTCAAACCCATCCGATAAGAACTTTGAGAGCCATTTTTTCAAAATGGTTAAAGATCATATGACGAAAACTCCGGGGTCGACACAATCCTTCAGGGCCCGATAAAAATTTTGATATAGCCATTTTGTTAAAAATAGTTCAAAGGTTAGATAAAAAACTTCGGTGTCGAAACAACCACCCAGAGCCCGGGGGCAGGCGCTGCAAGTTATGCCCTGATAGCATATGTGGTTCTTATCGAAGGGATGCTCGTATAAACTTCAGATAGGGCTCATTTGAATGGAAATTGAAAATTCTAGTTAAATGTTTAAGAGGCAAAAGAGATCGGAGGGCAAATAGCCCCACCCCCACGCAATTATTTCCGCAAACCCATCCGATACAAATTTTGAGATAGCCATTTTTTTTAAATCAGTTCAAAGGTCAGATAACCAAAACTCTGGTGTCGTCACAACCCCCCAGGACCCGGGGGGCAGGCGTTGTAAGTTGTGTCCTAGGGCTGTATATGGTTATTATGAAGGGGATGCTCGTATAAACTTCAGAGAGGGCTCATTTGATTTGAAATTAAAAATTCTAGTTCACTTTCTCTGAGTCAAAAGAGACCAGAGGGCAACTAGCCCCTCCCCCCTCCTCGGCTTTCCTTCCTCAGACCCATCCGATAAAAATTTTGAGGCGGCCATTTTGTTAAAAATAGTTTCAAATATAAGATATTAAAACTTCCGGGGATAGGCGTTGTAAGTTATGCCCTGGGTGCATATATGGCTCTTATAGATGGGATTCTATCTCCCTTTATATGGATCATTCCGATGGACTTTGTCTATAGGAGCACAGTAGAGGCAATTGGAGACCACGGAATCAAATGAGGAGGAAACAGTCTCCTGATCTTAGATTATGCTGACGATTTTCGAAGCCTTGGCGAAAGTGTGAGCAAAATGAATGAAGTTTTAAAGGTTTTTCGAGTTCAGGGTGCTAGAATAGGTTTGAAAATGAATGTTAAGAAGACTAAGTCACTAAGGCTAGGAATAAGTGAAGATGAAAAGGTGACGTTGGGTAATGAAAAGATTGATCAGGTGGGCAGCTTCACTTATCTTGGTAGTATTATTAGTAAAGATGGTGGGAGTAGTGAAGATGTTAAAAGTAGAATAGGCAAGACCCAAGGAGTTTTTCACAGTTAAAAAAAGTTTGGAGGAATTGAAGATAAGTCTGCGAATCATGGTTAGGATATTGGAAGCTACAGTGATGACAATGGTCAAATATGGCTCTGAAGTCTGGGCGCTACGAAAAGCGGATGAAGATTTGCTAGATGTTTCCAGAGAAATTGCTTAAGGATTGTTCTGGGTACCCGGCTGACTGACCGTATTTCAAACAACAGGCTATACGAAAAATGTGGTCCAATACCGCTCTCTAGGGGCATAATGAAAGAAAGGTTGAGGTGGCTAGGGCACGTTGTGCGGATGAAGGATGACAGATTGCCGAAGATTGTCCTTTTCGGCCAACCGTCTAGGGCTAAACGGAAAACAGGTCGTCCTCGTCTGGGGTTGGGGGACGTCATAAAGTAAGATTTAAAGGAAATGGGAACTTCGTGGAAGGGTGTAAAAAGGGAGGCTTTGAATAGATTGGGGTGGAGGAGGAGCGTGCGTAACTGTGTTGGCCTCAGGCGGCTTGGTGCTGCGGTGAGTTGCTAGTAGTAGTAGTAATAGTATAGAAGGGATGCCCGAATAAACTTCAGAGAGGGCTCATTTGATTGAAAATGGAAAATTCTAGTTCACTTTTAAAGAGTCAAAAGAGATCGAAGGGCAATTAGCCCCCCCACACCCTTTTTTCCCCAAACCCACCCGATAAAAATGTTGAGATAGCCATTTTGTTAAAAATAGTTCAAATATCAGATAATAAAAACTCCAAGGTGGACACAAACCTATGTTTTTACTTTGATATTGTTACTTTGATACTAGTTTTGATGCTTTGATGAACATTTGATTTTGAAAAAAAATAATTTTGAAATAAGGTACTTTGAAAAACTTGAAACATTTTGCTATCAAAAACGAACAAAAATTAATTTAAAAAGAACTTTCCGAAAAAGAAGTTTTTCAAAGAAAAGTAAAGGTCATTTTAAACTGATGATTAGCATATACAAATCATTTCAAGATTTTATTTCACCGTAATTTTATTTTCATTTTCAATGCTGTAAGAACTGGAAAAGAAAATATTTGTAACATAATTCGTTTTCAGTGAAGTGCCAATGACGCTGTAGGCTTCAGGTTTTTACAGTTAAGGGGACAATTTTAGGGGCCAATTTTAGAAAGAACTAATAAATTAAACTGAATATTTGATGTATAATGATATTAATTACTGGAAGCTCATCAGTTCAAAATTTTACTGTAATTTTAATGTTTATTTTCAATATTAAGTACAAAAGAAAATATTTGTAATACAATTTGTTTTCAGCAAAGCGCCAATGACGCAGTAGGTTTTAGACTTTCACAGTGAGAGAAGGAGGCGATACTCAAACTCTTGTTTGTAGTGATTTTTCTTCGTTTCAAGCTTGATTTGCATATTCAATTTAAGTTTCACTCGTTTTAAGATTTGTTTATTCATTAACATTAGAATCTATTGTGTGTTATTGTATATTTTAGAAAGAACTAATAAATTAAACTGATTATTTGATGTATAATCATATTCATTGCTGAAAGCTCATCAGTTCAAAATTTTACTGTAATTTTAATGTTTTTTTTTCTAATATTAAGTACAAAAGAAAATATTTGTAATACAATTCGTTTTCAGTAAATTGCCATGACGAGGTAGGTCATAGACTTTTACAGTGAGAGAAGGAGGCGATACCCAAACTCTTGTTTGTAGTGATTTTTGTTCGTTTCAAACTTGATTTGCATATTCAGTTCAAGTTTCACTCGTTTTAAGATTTATTTATTCATTTACCTTAGTATCTATTGTATGTAAGTTTGCATTTATTTTTTATTTAATTTCTGTTTATTTTGGGTTTTATCTATGCTTAAAAATCAAAATATTTTTTTCGTTTTAAGCTTGATTTGCATATTGAATTTAAGCCTTAATCGCTTTAAGATTTAATCATTCATTTATATTATTTCTTGTTGTATGTTTTAATGCTATGATTGTTTATTTAATATTTGTTCGTTTTGGGTTTGATTTATCCTTTAATGGTAATTTGTGGTCGTTTTGAGTTTGAATTTTAACAGGTATCTGTATCTGCTTTAAAATGGCCTTTACTTTTCTTTGAAAAACTTCTTTTTCGGAAAGTTTTTTTTAAATAATTAAAACACAGGATATTTCTTTACCGTACAAAAAATATTCCGCTTTTAATTATTGTTTCAAGGTAATTGATTTGTACCGAACACTAAGTCTACAATAAAGAAGTAGAAAAAATGATCAGGTGCATTTGTTGGTACAGGGTTGGCATCACCGACTAGTGATTGGAGAACCATGGGTTCAACTCCCATGCCAGCAGGGTCTTTTCAAGAAATGATCGTTAATTAATAATCGCTAAATAAGATCTACCCTGTGGATTGATGCTCTATTTGACAATACAGAACCTAGAGGTGGATCTCCACTGCGGCAAGGTCGGGCAACAGGCTTGCTACTTGTCATTGTAAAAAAGAAATAGCAACTGAAACGTCGATTCGACACCTTTTGCGCCAACAATGGCTCTGGATGATATGTTTATATTTTCACCCCTCCCCCATCCATACGTCCCTTCTAAAACAAAATTTGGTGATATCCATGGCGCATATTCGGTAGAAACACTGGACGGCCATTTTGTTCTTATTAGAAAAGATAACATCATTAGAATTTTCAGATTAACAGCTCAGCTAAATGCATCTTCAATAACAATATATATATATATATATATATATATATATATATATATATATATATATATATATATATATATATATATATATATATATATATATATATATATATATATATATATATATATATATATATATATATATAAAATTAGATGTAGATAAATAGAAAAATTATTCCGTTCAAGCTTTAGTGAAACAGGCATACCCTCTCTTTTCTACTTAAAAAATTTTTAAGAAGCATTGGTCTACTGAGCATAAGAGATTTTGTAGAATTGCAAACTTCACAACTAAAAAGTCAGAATTAAACTGAGAACGGGAAAGTAAAGACAAACTTAAGCCCAGATTTCAAAACTCTTATTTGTATAATTTAATTTAGATTTTCGGAAAAATTCTCTTTATTAAGTTTTAATCTATCCTGCACTGAAGCAGCTCTTTCTAAACAGATTTCTGACACTTCTTCAATAAGTCCATGTAAATATATGCGTGCTGATATCAAATCGACATGTGTTCATTTTTTAAGTTCAATTTTCACTTCTCAAGCACATATATTTGCAAGAAGAGCAGCAGAAATGCCCCCCCCCCCCGAGCTATAAATTAGGCAACAAAAATGAAAGATGCTTCTTAAATGCTTCTCCTTAGCAGACTTTGTAAGCAGAGTCTGAAAATATTTCTGGTCACTTGACACGCAACCTCCCTCCAAAATACCCATGGCTAGGTGTAAGATACGCCTAAAGGAGAAGGGATGGAGGCTGCTCTGGCTTCCCTCTTCCCTCGGGAAAACGAAAATACACAAAACACAATATTTTGTAGTATTCAGAAAAAAACAATTTTCCAATGTAGTATTCAGAATGGAAATTTTCCAGCGAATAAACATTCCTACAAAATTTCTCCCCAGAAAATTGGTCCAGGATTACCCCCACCACTCAACAAACGTCCTAAGTTTTCCCCTGTTGCCAAGGCAATGATTTCAACGTTTCCATAAAATTGCTATAGGAAAGAACCGTGGTAGGTTTTATTCTGATTCTATTTGATCAAATTTTTATTTTATATTATTTTAACCCACGTTTTATTTTTATTGATTGTAGTAAGTAAGTAAAGTAAGTATGACGGCACTAGACCCTTAAGGTCCAAACCGGCGGTGCTGATATCCGTTACGTGGCCCTTCAGCCAGGAAGTGCAATGGTGGCCGGGGCCAGCCATCCTGTGCTTTCGCACAACCTTCCTGCTTACCTTCCCCAGATTTCTCCAGGTACCCATTTAGAGCTGGATCGACTCTGGCTAAGCTTACAGAGTCACACCACTGACCCGCGTCCCAAACCAAATAACTGGCCACGCCAGGGAACGAACCCGTGCCCCTTGGACAAAGAATTCTCAACCCAGCGCACTTGATTGATTGAAGATACTTTGATTAATTTAAGATACTAAGAAGCAAAGGCTCCAAAAAAGCCATATAAAAAGGCAACATGTCCAACTATTAAGCAATAAGAAGCTCCAGAAGGACTTTTGAAAAAGCTTCTTAAACAATCCAATACATTCTTTTGAGTCTCTGTTATGACTATAATAAGCGGCGAAATTGAAAATCAAACTTAATGAATACTAAGCATATAATGGATTCCAACCACAGATAAAATTTAGCAGAATAGTTATTTTATAGACGCATTATGGATGTCATCTAACCACAAAACAAGAATGAGATAACTTTACATATTGTTTCCGTTTAGAAAACACCGCAGTAGAACGGGCAACAATTCAAAATAGAAAATCAATATTTAAAAATAATAGTTTAGAATCTTAGAAATGAAAATGTTAGAACAAATACAAAACTGGGCCTAAAAGCGTATCTTTCGGCTACACTTTAAATTAGGGCCACGAGACTGCAGAAGTTAGGGCATTTGTGGGGAGTATCTAGTTGCTTAAGGAGGCCAGGGGGGGTGTACTCCCCCGGGCGTAAAAATGAATGAAGAACAGTATTTTTAAAATTATTTCCTTGTTAAAGTTGAGCATAGAAATGTATCTAAAAAAACTCAAACTCGTAATAATTGGTGTTTCGTCGAAGATATCTATAATACTTACCCAACATTGTTAGTAAATTTATATACTTTAGATTATTTCTGGTGAGAGTGAAGGTTGATTGACTCGACGAGTGTCTGAGTCACATTATGATATAGCCAAATATTTAGAATTACCTCAAAGTCTTGTGTGAAACAAGAGTTTCTAGATAGATACTGCCACATGCTAGAGCATCTCATACCGAAATATATGACTATGCGCAATCCATATAGACCGAAACAGTTTTTAAATACGATATAATTTGGGTGTGAGAATTTTAAATCGCCCTGGTCGCTCAGGTAAACCGGGGGTACACCACTAAGGAGGATTTGAAATCCTTTTGATGGGTATGTCTGGTGCCTTAAAAAAAGCTTTTAGGCCCACAATTTCGTGGGGGCAGGGATTCTTGATTTTGGTGGGGTTTCTTCCATCTCTTATATGTGTATGTTTGATCAGGATATTATACAGGAAGTATCATCAAAGAAGAACTAAGTTAGGGAAAATCGGTTTACAAGTATAAAAAAAACGAGTCCATCAGGCAATGTCTTTCGTATAGGTAACTTTAAAAGCTGAATTTAGTTAGAACCCATGAATTTAAAAATTATGCCTTGAATTTTAAAACTCTATCGTGGAAGTGAACTTAATTAATGTAAACTAAGAGCGGAAGAAATTACACATAGATTTTGAAAATAGGCGAATAAACGGGTTTAAATAGTAGCATATTTTTAAATAATAGACATAGTTGTAAGTTATTAGCGTTAGACTGATCCAACAATACATGACGATAAAAAAATCATGCTGATTTTCTATCATTAGATATTTTTATATCACGTTATTTTAGTTATACTGTTGTATCTTCAATTTTATACCGTTAACCAATATCACTGTGTTAGAGTTTTTGCTGACTTTATTTCTGACTAGATCAATGTTATCAACTGATCATTTAATTCAACAAGATTTACACGTTTAACCGATTCTCAAAATTAATTAATAAATTTACCAACTGGGAATCTTGCTGGAATTCTAAACAACTCTTGTGTCGATGGTACTCTCCACTTTTAACAGGGCTGAAATTCTCATAAAATGCATCATTTTGGTTATAAACATGCTTGGATCATTTTAACAGTTTTTCATTGTTTAGGGTAAACAATGGTAAGTGAAGACTGACCCTCGTCAATAATAGGTGAATCTAAAAAACAGCAGAAATGGAAAACAATACATCAATCAAATGATTCTAATCTTTATGTTGTTTCCAATGAAACTGTTCTGATTTAAAATTAGTCGACTAATTAAAATTTGTTACCCTAAAAGATGAAAACATGGAGGAAAAACCCCTAAAATTCGGTATGACCTCAATTAAATCCAACATGTTGGAGAACCTTAAAGAAGGTTTTAACCGTAAATCAAAATACAAAACTATGTTTTCCCCGCGGATCACAAATATGGATTTTAGGAAAGGGAGGGAATACGTGACGAACCCTTTGTTTCGAGTTTTACAGATTATGAACAGGCATTTGATCCAGCCTATATAAAAGCTTTAGTGAAAGACATACTGGATATCAGATACGTGCTTTAAAGCGATTCACACGATACAAGAGCATAATATTTCTCTGGTTAAGGTAAAAAAAACGAAGCTAGTAGTTGGTTCAGTGTGAAATCAGGATTTAAGGGGGTCTTATCCCGGTTTATATAGACTATTATGATGGACATTCCCCTAAGGAACACAGCAGAGGTTGTCGGAAAACATGGTATTTGTAGAAGTGTAATATACTCCTAGGCTTAGACTAAGCAGATGACTGGAACATATTAGATGAAAATGTTAACGGAAAGAATGAATATTTAATGATTTCGAGAGCTTACAGTGGTAGAATTGACAAGAGCCAGTCAGTTGAATCAGCAGTAAATAAAAATAAAGACGGCATATTAGGCAGCAAAAAAACTGACCAAGTGGATAACTTTGCTTACCACTCGAGGGAGTTTCAAAACGTTCAAGGAGATGCGCTAGATGCTTTCCGGGAAGTTGTCTAAAGGTAGTTTAAGGTACTCCTTTGAATAGCCGTATGTCAACCAATAGCCTATACGAAACGGGGTTCGATCCCACGGTCTAGGGCTATTCTGAAAAAAAGCTCAAGATGCTTTGTCGCATTTTATGAATGACCGAGGATGAAAATAACAATCCATCGCTCACAAAAGCACTATTTCAGGAATGCTCTAGCAAGAAACGACAATTTGGGCCCCAATACAGCCAAACACAATAGATCAAAATTCTGAGATAGTCAATTATATAACTATCAAAAATCTAACATAAAACTTCCCAGTTTCCAGGGATATAAGGCCACGCGAAAGCCCATTTTGCCCCCAATTATTAACAAACTATACATAACAAACAGCTACAAACAATAGTTGGAAACCTTGATTTATAAGTAGAAATAAGTATATATAGCAGAGCATACTTGCTCATCATCTTTTAATGGGGAGGACGAAATATTTCTAGGGTTGGAGGTGTTTGAAGCAAAAGAGGATGCATTTGGTCTTGGAAAGTCGTTATGATCAATTTAATAACAGACATATGCCCAGAATGAGGAGGGGAAGAGAGGTACCCAATGTAAATGTTTGATGGATAGCACAATTTATTCCATTATGTTCCATCGTTTCATGCAATTTTCGAGTTCACCCTTCAATCAAACGAGAATAAAAAAAAGAAAAAACAGAAATTAAATTTTTAAACTGCATCCTATGTTGGGTTTCAGCTACGTTCCTGCAGTGTTGGCTTCGTGGCACTTTTTGAAAATTAAAAACAAATAGACTTGCTCTATTTTACTGAGCATGTTAACTTGGAAGTTTCATGAAACTTGCATATAACTCAGAAGAAATATGAATCGGGGCATAGATGGCTCTGCCTATAATAGAATCTAAGGAAATTTTGGTGTTTCAGTCATAAATGAGAGCGTGGGTGGTCTAAAGCTGTCGAACGAATTCTTTATAAGCTTCATGCGTCTTGTAAAAGTCTGCTACTTTTAACGAGTTACAGGAAGGAAATGTAGAATAAGTAAATTTATCTGTAATCAATTCTTCGACATTAATTCGGATAAGTATTTCCATTGCAATTTAAGAAATAAATGCCTTGTGAAAACTTATCTAAAATACTACTGACAAATAATTTACTAGTCACATATCAGAATAGCATGAACAAACTTTGGTAGCTTTTTTATAATGTCAACTAAATAAAAAAAATAAAGCAGTTTTTTCTACTAAAAGTAAGGAACAAAATTAAAAATAAAAACAAAAAGAAATTATTTCGAATGTGAGGGGGATTGCCTCCTCCTCAATCCCCTCATGCTATGGTCCTAAAGCTTTTTTAAAATGCTTCTCATTCAAATTCAACGGCCCTTGTGTTTGAGCAGTCATTGTTAAGGAACTGTGACAAAAAGTCTAACTTTAGCGTAAAGAGCGAGGGATTGAGGAGGCGACAGCCTTCCTCATATACAGAATAAGTTCTATTGTTTTAAGTTTTAATTTTGCTCCTTAATTTCGGTCAACTTATCTTTTTACTTAATTTATGACCGTTTTTCAAATCATACCGGGAAATCCCCCCCCCCCACTTTCGAGTAAAATTCCATCCGGGAACGTCCCTCCCCACGGAAATTTCTCCTCGTGTAAAATCCCCTCTCCCCACGCAGAAAATTTCCATACACTTCCCAATAACAAATACTATATGTAAATTATGGAAAAATTGGAAAACTTGCAACCCTTTCCCCAGGGGCTCTGGGGGTCATGTCATCCCATGAGGCATAGCTATTAGACCTTTCAAGTATGCTGAACTATCTGGCTATATCAGACTTCTGATCGGATAATGTCTTTGGTGGGAAAAGAGGCATTGGGGGACTAGTTTCCCTCCAATGTTTTTGGTTGCTTAAAAAGGTCACTAGAATTTTTGATATCTGTTCGAAAGAGTCCTCTCCCAATCTCATAGAATCCTTCATTCAGTGCTACTGAAACTGGAAAAACAGACAAAAAAAAACAAATAAACAGGCATCAGTGACCTTTCTTCCGGAAAAAAAAAATTCCCAATGTTAAAGATAGGAACTTGAAACCTCCAGCAATAAGATTCTCTGATAGGCTAAATCCGATGGTGTGATTTCCATTAGGGTCGTTTGACTTTTTAGGGGCGTTTACCCCTTTTTCGAAAATTATGCAAATTTTCTGAGGTTCGTAACGTTTGGTGGTTAAAAATAAACTTAATATATTTTGAATCAGCTTAAAAAATGCAATTTTCTTTTATACATTAATTGTTATAAAAATTCCTCTTTTAGAAATTCAGTTATTATCGGGCTGAGTCGTTCAATAGTCCACTACCACGAACTGCTTGATACGACACGAACATGAAATAAAAGAGATATATATATTTATCAACGTGGCATAAAACTGCATGTTGAAAAAAAGAATATTGCTTAATTCAGGATAAAAACTTATCAACTAATTTTATCGTTGTTTTACGAAATTCCGATCATAAAGTATTTTTGAAGACCATGCTAAGATTATCTTTACGTTTGCAAATGTTCAGCGAACATCTAATGCCTATGAAATATTTTTGAGTTTGGTACTAACCTTCTCTTTCATTTGAGAAATATTTTATTCCTATAAAAAACAATTCACTTAGATATAAAGAATCATTATCATGGTGGTAACTTGCGGTATGTTGCACAGCATTTGATTTAAAAGAGAGCGGATAAACTGAAATGTGAGCTCAGGATTTCGCCATTTATTTAAAAGAAGCTGTTCAAAGAACTAAATGAGCTCATTTTATAAAAATAATTTTCTGCAATTGTTAAAATTTGTGGTTTCAAAAACCACAGTTCACGCACAAACACACAGACTTGATGTTAAATATACGAGTATAGATGTAATTGAGACGTTATATTATTAGATTTCATTAAATTTTAGAGTTGTACATAAAACGTGAAAATCTTTGGCAAAGCTACTAAGAACAACTATATTTAACTAACATTGATTTTAGTCACCGAAACCCAGTAACAGCTGACTGTAACAACTAGATTTTAGTAATTATTGTAGTCTTGGTAAAAGCCAACACTGTAGTAGATTGTTGCCAATCACAGAATATTTAAGCTGGCGAGCCTTGGTTAGATTCAAATGTATTTAACTGCGGTTTTGACTAGATATAGCTATCGATGCTAGCTAGACATCTACTTTGATGAGGTTTGGACCCAGCTCATTTCAAAAACTGGCTTGAATCTCCATATTTGAAAGATCTCACTATCAAGGGAGTCAAATGTCTTAGATTAAAACGTCTGGAAATGTCTTAGAAACATGTAAAGATATAAACTCACCCTAAGACACCCTGTGCCAGGACTTCTGCTTGGGCAGTAAGTGTCTCTGCGATAGATTCTTCGCTATATAGTCCAGCAGGTGAATTATACTGCTTCGCAAGTGGAACTGCAGTCTGTGCAGCATGTCCATTTGTGATGGGAACCTAAATATAAAAATATACAACATGTAAAACAAATTCAACGCCAAAAATAGAAAAATGGAAAGCGTTTTGTTTCAGCAGAATTTCAAGCAAAGTGTGAATATGTACAATATCTAGAGATAACAAGATAATACTGTCATAAAACTGATTAGTAGCTCAAAATTGGCTTTTAAATAGTTAATAAAAAAATCGCTTTCAATAGAAAGTAAAGAGCAACATTAAAGCTTAAAATGAACAAAAACTATTCCGTATATGAAGGGGGTTGTCTCCTCTTCAATCTTCCACTCTTCACACAAAAGTGTTATGGTAATTTATCTGAAAGCATTTACAAATTTAGTTAATAGGTAGTTGCAAGTTTTTTTGTCCAATTGCCTTTTAAAACGTTTGAAAACATTCTTAAGGCATTGTGAAAAATACTTCTTATCCCATTCCAATTGCCCTTGTGTTTGAGCAATCAATCGGGGGGGGGGGGGGGAATCAAATTTTAGCATAAGGAGCTGGAGGTTGAGGAACGGCACTCCTCCCCCTCATAAACGGAACAATTTCTGTTCGTTCAAGCTTTAATGATGTTATTTCTTTCATTTGAATTTTTTTCTATTTAATTCTGTTCGTTTTTAATACCACAAATTTTAATGTTTGCAGAACAATCTATCGAGAAAATGAGTTAAATTAGTGTTATTGCTTTTCGAAATATAGTATAATTTTCCAAAATTACTGTCTTCGCAGTAGCAATAGGAAAGCTTTCGTCCCTTAGCACCCATACTTCATACTATATATATATATATATATATATATATATATATATATATATATATATATATATATATATATATATATATATATATATATATATATATATATATATATATATATATATATATATATATACTATGCGATACTATGCGCCTTTAATTTTATTGGATAAACAGTTTATAACAACGATTCATTTAAAAATGGACTGCATTTATGTTTAGGAATAAATGGTATACCGCACATCAGTAGAGCCTTTGAGACTGGTAAGTTATATGAAAGTTCGATAACAGTTGCCCAGTTTGGGAAAATGCCCTTGCTCGACACTTCGGGCCTTACTAATCTTAAAATAAAGAGCGTGAGGTTGAGAAGGGGTGACTCCTTTCATATAAGGACTAATTTCTGAGTGTTTTTCAGTTCTAATGTTTCTCTTAAAAAAAAAAAAAACTTTTTTCATTCAATCTCTGCTCGTTTTTAATACCGCAAATTTTTACTTTAACAGGATAATACTTCAAGATAAAGACCCCATTTAGTGTACCTGCTTTTCAAAATAAAGCATAATTTTCCAAAATATATCAATAATAGGGGACCATTATAGATGGTATGAAACTATGCGATACTTTTCAGTTTTCTTGGATAAAAGGTATATAATAACGGTTCATTTTTCACGGACTGTATGTATGTTTAGGATTGAATGGACACTGCACGCTAGTTGGGCCTCTTAGACTGAAATGCACCGGACAGAGTTTGCCCTATTCGCGAAAATGCAGATGCTCAACAACATTTCGGCCCTAATCAGGCCAATATCCCTGGTCCGTTTGTTACTTAAAAAAGTCCATTAGATCTTTTGAATTTTCATTCTAATGATCCCTCTTTCAATAATCGACGGCTGCTGTACTATGCAATAGATCATCCCTAGGGAAGAGAACATATGCGTTACCATCCTTCTTTGGAAAAACATCATATTTTCTAGATAGCGCCTTTACAGATATCATAGATATTGAATTCCACTGTGAATTTTTCATTATGATTTCAACCCTTTTTGGGAGTTAACTCCTTTTTTTTAAATTATGCAAGTTTCCATTTGCTGATAGCTTTTGACCTTGCATGAATTGTAATCAAAACTTCATTTTTTAGAGTTTCAGTTACTATTGACAAGGATCGTTCTTAACTAATAGTTGGTTACTTCGAATTGTTACATCCAAGGCCGTCTTAAATGTGAGGGAGGCTCGCAGCCCCTCCTTCAACCCCGGTTTTTACATTAAAATTTAATATCCTTATAACAATATCCCGAGAATGATAAGCATCCCCGAAAAAGTTCACCCCTTCAAATGCTTATCAGGAGGGTTTGGGTCCAAAGAACCAAAATTTAATTTTAGGGATACCATTTCAACCGTCTTCAAGGGAATTTCTTCAAGAAAACTTTCTATAGGGTTCTTTCCAAAAGTTACCCAGCAGCGAGCCAGGAGAGCAATGACCCCCCCCCCCCTTATCCCCCACGGAAAATAAGAAGAAATAGAAAAACGTATATAAGTAGGAAAACCTGAAATATTGCGAAGACAAAGGAAAACAAAGCTCCTGATAGCATTTAAGCCCCTCCCAGGGTTGCCACCGAGGTTACGTTCGTACCATTTTTTGTACGTTTTAAATAAAACTGTACGGTTTACGTTACGGTCCTAAAAACGTTACATTTTTGAATTTATGTTACGCTTTTGAATAAAGAGGAAGTTTCACATTTCCTGAGTAATCTATTTTTTCCCCTGTGAAAAAATCCACTGTTCCCATTTGAATTACACTGACATGAGTATCGACATTTTTTCACATCGCGGTCATTTAATCTTATCAAACCATCACTCAGTTATTAGGATGAGAAAATACCCACTTCGCTTACTTGCATAGTAAGTTAAGATAACCTTCTCTCTCATGAGCATACGATTATCATTTGTTTAGTAACAAGTGACAGTAGTCAGTTAGTCACCTCACCAACTTTCAATTTCATCAGTTGACTTTGAATCTTGTTCCGTCAACAGTCATACTAAAATTATATGGAGAAGAATCTAGTTTCATTAGTTGATGCTAATGAAATAAAACAAAATATGATAAAAATATAATAAATTTAGAACCAAATTTGGGCTATATATTTGCACATTAGGTGTGTGTGTGTGTGGGGGGGGGGGGTAAAGCAAAGTATATATTAAATACATAACCTAACCTAGGTACCTTTTCCCCCCTAAGCCCCAAAAACAGTAGTTTAAATATTGTAAACGCAATGAGAAACCACGCTTTTCGATCCAATTCTCTACTGACTGATACCCGTTTGACTAGTTTCCTTTAGCATCTATCTTGCTTGTGTATCAGCTAATTACCTAGTACGGATGATATATGTATTATTCTTTCCGTAACAACCTCACCCCTCCCCCTTCTGATTGGTTTGACATAATATCCGGTTATATACAAAAGGTGCTCTTTTTATATGGTTTTTTTTAACTGAAGGTAAGGAGTAACATTAAAACTTAAACGAACAGAAATTATTCCGTATATGAAAGGAGCTCCTGCTAAATGCCTCGCTGTTTACGCTAAATTTTTTTATTGTTTAAATAATTAGAGTTGTACGAAAGAATCAAACTATAGCGTAAAGAGCGTGGCATTGTGGAGGGGACCGTTCCTGTCATATACGGAATAATTTCTGTTCATTTCTTTGTTATTATTGTATACTTTTTAGGCACCTTTTACAAGTTGGAGGGAAGATTTTTAATGAGATTACGTAAAAATATATTTTTTAAATTATACAGGCAACAAATGTCCCATCCCCCCTTTAAGTACCGCTCTTGATAGCGAAATTAAGGCACCCTGTCTTGAAAAGAGATTTGCCTATCAAAAGTTACGAAAAAGTTACGTTTTTAAGAGTTGGACGTTACGAAATTTTTTGGTCTGGTGGCAACCCTGGCCCCTCCCCGTCCTGAGAAATTGCCAGGAGCACTCATGGTACCACAAAAACTCAATTAAATGAAGCTTTAAAACGCTCGCTTATATTAAGCATTTATTTTGCGTGGACTACGTGCATCTTTAGTCTTGAAAATTCCATCACGCGGCATTTCGATCTCTTATGTTGGGAATTTTAACTTAAAGTTTTTCGATAACTTTAAAACGACAGGTTATCTCACAATTTGACCCGAAAATATTTTGGCCCTCTTTGGGCCAAAATAGTTGTTTTGCACCACAAAACGGCAGGAAACGCCACATTGCTTTGGCGCGGTTTTTTACTGTATAAAGAGTGCACTAAAACTTCTATTTTCTGCCTGAATGAACCTATCTAGATGTTCTAGGATCATTGGCTCGATAAGATCATCTCCGAAAAAAAAAAAATCCGAAGAAACACGCATCTGTGACCATCCTTCTCTGAAAAAATATAGAAATTTTTTTTTTTTTTGGATAGGGGCTTGAAACTTCTGCACTATGTTCTGTGATATTCAAAATCTTACAGAGTAAATTGATTGTTATTATAATTTTAGAGTTTTGATTCCTACAAGAACGTGTTCCTCCTTACTTAATGAAGCGATAAATTACAATCCGTAACATATTTAAATACGTCAGCTAAAACGCTCGTAATCGCCAACTTATTTTTACAATTGTTGAAGATAGTGCATGATGCAATTTTTATCGTTATCAGAGGCAACGATAAAAAAAAGCCATACAGCTCCAATGTTTTATTATTATTATTTATTTATTTTTTTTTCCCCAGAGGCACTTCATATGGAAGGGGTCGTCGTAGAAACTTAGAAGGGGGCTCATTCGATTGGAAATCAAGAGTTCTAGTGTCCTTTTTAATAGTCGAAAATGATTGGAGTGTAACTAGTCCCCCCCCCCACGCCCATCATTTCCCAAAACACATCCAATCAAAATTTTTAGATAGCCATTTTGTTCAGCGTAGTTGATTTCTAGATAGAAAATATATTTTTGAGGAGGATACTCCCCCAAAACCCTCAAGGCAAGGGTTTTAAGTTATGCCCTGGGGGCACATAAGGTTTTTATAAAAAGCGTTGTCGTAGAAACTTCAAAACAGGCTCATTCGATTGGAAATTAAAGAGCTAGTGCCCTTTTTAATAGTCGAAAGTTATTGGAGTGCAACTAGCCCCCCCCCCCCCCACGCCCATCATTTCCCCAAACACATCAAATAAAAATTTTGAGATAGCCATTTTGTTCAGCGTAGTTGATTTCCAGATAGAAAATATATTTTTGAGGAGGAAACTCCCCCACAACCCTCAGGGCAAGGGTTTTAAGTTATGCCCTGGGTGCATATAAGGTTTTTATAGAAGGCGTTGTCGTAGAAACTTCAAAACATGCTCATTCGATTGGAAATTAAAGGGCTAGTGCCCTTTTTAATACTCAAAAGTGATTGGAGTGTAACTAGCCCCTCCCCCCCCCACGCCCCTCCTGTCCCCAAACACATCCAATCGAAATTTTGAGATAGCCATTTTGTTCAGCGTCGTTGATTTGCAGATAGTAAATATATTTTAGAGGAGGACACTCCCCCACAACCCTCAGGGCAAGGGTTTTAAGTTATGCCCTGGGGGCATATAAGGTTTTTATAGAAGGCGTTCTCGTAGAAACTTCAAAAAAGGCTCATTCGATTGGAAATTAAAGGGCTAGTGCCCTTTTTAATAGTCGAAAGTGATTGGAGGGCAACTAGGCCCCCCCCCCCACGCCCATCATCACACACATCCAATCAAAATTTTGAGATAGCCATTTTGTTCAGCGTAGTTGATTTCCAGATAGAAAATATGTTTTTGAGGAGGAAAAGCCCCCACAACCCTCAGGGCAAGGGTTTTAAGTTATGCCCTGGGGGCATATAAGGTTTTTATAGAAGGCGGTGTCGTAGGAACTTCAAAAAGGCTCATTCGATTGGAAATTCCGAGGGCTAGTGCCCTTTGTAATAGTCGAAAGTGATTTGAGGGTAACTAACCCCCCTCTCACGCCCACCTTTTCCCCAAACACATCCAATCAACATTTTAAGACAGCCATTCTGTTAAACGTAGTTTTAAGTTCTGGAAATTAGATCTTTGAGGATTACAACTCCCCCAAAGCCCTCAGGGCAAGGGTTGTAATTTAAGGATTCTCCGAATCCTTCATATTATTTCTTATGAAAGGGATGCTCGTATAAACTCTAGAGAGGGGTCATTTGATTGTAAATTGAAAGTTCTTGTTCACTTTTTAAGAGTCAAAAGAGATTGAAGGGCAACTAGCCCCTCTCCCTCCTCCCCGCCCTAAATGCATCAGATAAAAATTTTGAGATAGACATTTTGTTAAAATAGTTCAAAGTTCTGATAACAAAAAACTCCGGTGTCGACACAGCCCACCAGGGCCCAGGGGTAGGCGTAGTAAGTTATGCCCTGGGTATAACTTATTAAGGGGGGTTTATAACTTATGGGAAGGGGTTTTGTATGGGAAGAACACATAGGAAATCTGTTATAATTATCCAATTATAACGTTAAAATACATATTCTGTGATAGATGCAAAATTGCTTTGGCACACAAAATCCTTTTAAGGTCAATTCCAAACAGTCGTGATCCCTTTTTGTCAGCAAGTGAAGTGGTCTAAACCCCCTTATTGGAGCTATTTTTTCAATTCAATCATTGTTGTCAATCGCTGTCCATAAGTTATGCAAGCTGTCTATTGTTCATATATAAGGTTTTTATCAAAGAGTTAATCGTATAGACTTTGAAAAAAGCCTCATTCGATTTAAACTGAAAATTCTAGATCCGTTTTTTAAGTCAAGAATAATCGGACAGTAAGTAATAAAAAATGAACAAAAATTAATTAAAAAAAACTTTATGAAAAATAAGTTTTTCAAAGAAAAATAAAATTCATTTCAAACCAATGCTGAACAGATACAAATACCTATTAAAATTCAAAATAAAAACGACCAGAAATTACTATTCAAGAATAAATGAAACCCAAAACGAACAGAAATTAAATAAACAATCATAGCAAAAGACATATAACAAGTAATAACATAAATGAATAAATACATCTTAAAGCGAGTAATACTTAGATTGAAATTGAAAATCAAGCTTAAAACGAAAACAAATATTTTGCTATTGAAGTATAAATGAAACATAAAACAAACAGAAATTAAATAACAATAAATGTTCACATTTTCAACACCTGGCGTCCGGACTATCATATAATCTACCAAGCATACAACTACCTCAAATCAGTATCAATAAATAAATGAAACCCAAAACGAACAAAAATTAAAATAAATGTTAGAGTCAAACTCAAAACGAGCATAAATTAATGTGAGTAGGGTTCAAAACCCTTATGCTTTCTAAAAGCCAGAATATACTTTGTACTTTACTGAAAAAAATTCAAATGAGTGTATTGAAAAAAAATGTGCATTGTCAATTTAATATACATATGCTGATATTTATTCCCTAAAATCTTAATTAATTTTTGATTTCTTAAAGTTATAAAAGTGAAAATATTCCAAAGAATTGTTTTCAGTAAAGTGCCAATGACGCAGTAGGTTTTAGGCTTCTGCAGTGAGACAATACCCAAACTCTTGTATGAGTTATTTTTATTCGATTCAAACTTGATTTGCATATTCAATTTAAGTTTCACTCGTTTTAAGATTTATTTATTCATTTACATTAAATATATTGTATGTTTGTTCGCATTGATTGTTATTTAATTTCTGTTCGTTTTAAGTTTCATTTATACTTTGATAGCAAAATATTTGTTTTCGTTTTAAGCTTGATTTTCATATTCAATCTAAGCATTACTCCCTTTAAGATCTATTTATTCATTTATATTATTACTTGTTGTATTTTTTTGCTATGATTGTTCATTTAATTTCTGTTCGTTTTGGGTTTCATTGATTCTCGAATAGTAATTTCTGGTCGTTTTGAGTTTGAATTTTAACAGGTATTTGTATCTCGTGAGCTTAAGTTTAAAATGGCCTTTACTTTTCTTTGAAAAACTTATTTTTCGGAAAGTTTTTTTTAATTAATTTACAGCACAATGATTTCAGAAAATTTTACTAGGAGCTACTTGCACGTTTCCCTCTTTTTAAGATATTAAATAAACTACATTTATTTTCTACATTGTGATTTTTTTTTTTTTTTAGTTTCTTTAGGTTAATTTCTTGTAATGCACCTTCTTAGAACCAAAATTGAAACCCTACAAAAGAGAAGCTAAATTTTATTTGTCTCAGAACTAGGCAGCATTTTCTATTAAATTTTACTTAATCTTATATCAGACCACCTTCATTTTGGAAAGAATTATTTCTTGATTAAAACAGCGGGTGAAGAAGCAACAATTGTTGGTGCCTTGGTAAAACAGAGTGAAACACTAAAATATAGTTATTTTCTTTTACTCGACTTTCCAAAATAGATGTTCATCCCACTAAAGCAAGTACTACTATTAAAAAGAACATGTTACGTTAAGAATTTGTTATATAAAACAAGTATAGAAACATGATGCTCTAACAGAAAAAATTGGGTCCAGGTTAAGCATACAAAAAAACGGGACAGAAGATGGGGCCGTATTAAACATGGAATCACGTCCACGGTTTCTACTTAAGTAATATAGACCCATAGGAAGCATTTATTTTTCTGACTAGTAAGGGTACTGCTTAGCCATAGGAGAGCTAACCAACTACAGTTGAAGTTCTTGGGGTATTTGGAAAAGGAACGACCACGGGAAACTTCCACGGAATTACTTTTATTTACCCTTACTATTTACCCCTTAGTCCTGCTTTTATTTACCATACAAAATATATCCTTGTTAAAATAATTAACCAGTAAATTAAATATTAAGCATAAAAGAAGCTCGAAAAGAAGAAAGCATAGTTTAAAAATATACATATAAAAAATAATATTCAAGATATAAGCGTTAAAAGCAGGAAAGAAAATAAAAGTAAGAGTCAAATATACATATAACTGCAAATGATAGAGAGCAGCGTAGATTGAAAGCAAAATAGAGAGAAACACCCAAAGAAATACAATTTTGCTTCTAAATCAAACCTTTTTTCCAAAAGGTGCAGGCTGTAGATTATGCGCCGAACCGACGTGTCTGGGAGCCTAGAAATTTTAACAAATGTAGAATTGGCATTAGCAATTAGACAGATGGTCTTCATTACGAGCACGTGGGTGTGTTTTCATTGCCATATCTGTTGCTTAAACAGACATGCTTAATTTGCGGTGAACCGAAAGAATTAAGAGCCTAAGTGATTTTCTTTGGGATTGGAACTTCCTTTCTATCTTGTAGTGACGCTAATGAGAAAAGGAAGAAGCATCTCTATAGTAAATGCTGCTACATTTACATAGAACTATATGTAGCCACGTAGAATTGTTTTGTGTCTATTTGTGCTGTAGTGATACGATGAGATTGATCTCTGCTTGTTAGTAAGGGACCAAAGTTCAAATTCAGGTGCACCAATCCGCTGCAGGGCGCGGCATTTGATTCCAGTGATGAGGTTATGCAAAAACGTTTCCATAACAATCGAAACAAGTACCAGAAAAATAAATACAAGTATATCTGTTTAAATGTGGCAAAATTCTATAGCAGATAAATACACATGGGGACAAGTTTGGGGATGTTGCTCACGGTCTATTGATACATAAGATTAAAGACTTTTTATTCCAGCTACAAAATTCATTTATTTCTTACAATTATAAGAAGAGCTCGGTAACATCAAGGATCAAGACAACTTTTTTACACCCCTGAAATACCAACACCCAGCAAAGTTTAAACCAAAAATTTGTGAATATAATTGAAAAATCAAAATACAATGAAAACAAAATTTTAAACCGACATACAAGATATTCTACCCACCATATAATGTGTAAGGTTTACTAGACGTGCATCATTTATTTACTGGGCCAGTACAGAACGTCAGGTAACAAAAAATACGCCAGTATTACCAGTACATCTTCATACTCACCAGCTTTCTCATGAAACTACATAGGATCTATAAACTACATTTATACATTTAAATACGTTGAAAACTTGAATACAGTTTAACACTTAAAAATAACATAGTTGAAAATTCAAACTAGCCTACATTTATGAACTAATCTCTAAGACGTGAAGCGGTCAAGATATACGAACAATTACTGACCAGCTCTAAAACTATCTGTTTTCTTTACGTTGCAGCAGTGGACGAATTGGCTTTGTTTTCGTTGATCTTTCTCATCTATTGAAAGTAACTTCTTAGCCCTACAAATTAGTCTAACAATTGCTAATTGGAGTTACAAAATTGTAATGGGAAGAGAACTTCTAGTTAATTTCAACTAGGAGCTTCTGTAAAAAAAGTTAATTTGTTCCACACTTATGCTCTTTTGCTCCTTTATACTCCTTTGTCCACGCTTTATACTTCTACACAGAATCCCTATTCGTATTCATTCATGTGCAACTTGGATCTTCAAAAGTCGATGTTTTTGGAATCTTCTAACAAGAAATAATAATAACTCAATATACGGAGTATTTTCTTTGGATAGCAATGCCTCATATACCCGTGCCCCAGCCATTTAAATATTTGCCTCTCAATTACTTGGACTATCTGTCTGGGCTTTTCTCTGTCTACAATTAGCCATGTCTTGATGCAACCTATGCAACCTATTGCAAAATACTTGATAATTTCAATTCAAAATCAACGGACTCGGATAACTTTGAATTGAAGTTATCAAGTATTTTGCAGATTGCATAGGTTGCATCAAGACATGGCTAATTGTAGACAGAGAAAAGCCAAGACAGATAGTCCAATTAATTGAGAGGCAAATGTTTACATGGCTGGGGCACGGGTAAATGGCGGGAGTATGCATGACTCTCTTATTGGACACATACTTGTTTGTTAGTTTTTGGAAAGGCATGCCTGCCTAGAGTCTCAGGCATGTTGACCAAGAATTATAACGATAATAACGTATTTACTATTTGATTTAATGCTGCAGAATCCATGAGAATGTAAGATAAAAATTTTACATTATGCCACGTACATTATGTTGCTCGTAGGTGCACTGGAGGATCCAGGGGGCCGCCCCCCCCCCCGATTTTCCTGGCACCCGCATTCCGTTTTTTCAGTTTTTCATTTTTTTAATAAACTTGTTAACTTGGTAGATTATTGGCGCCCTTGTAACATTGCCCCCCCCCCAATATTTTGCCCTGGGTCCGGCCTTGCGCAGGTGACAATCACCAGAATGATTCTATTTTAATCTTTAATTTTCTTAGAAACGTTTAATGCGAGTCGTCTTCCCTTCTATAGTTAAGGTGAATCAGCTAATTTACAGAAAAAAATCGAGCAGTTTAACATCATTGAACAATAGGTTGCACAAATATTAAATCTGAACAGATTAGATGGCTGTAGCAAGGACGGATCCAGGATTTTTTTTTCGGGGGGGGGGGGTACTAATTTTTGACTTTTTCGGGGGGGTTTTACTAATTTTTGACTCAGTTTTCGACTAATTTTACTGATTTTTACCTAGGTTTTACTAATTTTCGACTCGGTCAAAATTTCGGGGGGGGGGGGGGGGGGTTCAAACCGGGGAACCCCCTCCCCCTGGAAACGGCCTTGGGCTGTAGGTGGGATTATCACCAGCACTTTTTTTTTATGTACCCAGATTTCTGGTCTCTAAAACGAAATCATATACTAATGAATGGACAGATTAGATATCCTCTATGTTCTTATCGAATAAGGCTCTAAATTACAGCTATTAGTTGAGATGATGCACAATGCTTTCATTGGCTACGAGACCAATACCAGATCGAATGATCCACCGTCAACAAGATATTTCACCCACCACATGCTGCTAAGACTTTTTTTTATGGGCATTGCTTATCTAATGGGCCGACATAGATGGCATGGTAACATAAAGAAATATTAGTATTACCGGCACATCTCTATGCTCACCAGCTTTCTCCAGAACCTACATATAGTTCCTATAAATTATTTACTTGCGATATTAAATCATTTATTTGCCTAATAACGTAAAATGTTTAATCTTCATACGACTTCAATGTAAACTTAAACTTTGTTCATGATTGAATCGAAACTAGACTTCTCGGAAAATGGGCAGGTTGCACGTCTGGTTTATATTTCCTGATCTAAACGTGGAAAAAATTGTAACAAAATTTATTCTATTCAGCAAATTAAAACCTAAGTTCTCTACAAGCAATTTATGATGGAATTTTGCGATCGTCAAATTATTTCCAGATGATCCGCATAGAAATTGCCAGAGCTCGGTAATATGATATGAAACAGAAAATGATTATCATAAGATGACGTATCTGTTGTCAAAATTTCAGAAAAGAATGTCATGAAGCAAAGTTGCATATACGACTAGCAAGTAATCTTAAGAAGATATTAACGGGAGTCAAATTTCAAGTAAAATACTTTCTTTATTTCTTTTTTTTTCAATCCTTTGAGTCAGTAACTCTGGGCAGGGGCGAATCTCCAGCATTTTTATTGAAGGGCAAGAGGGATCCATATCTGGTTAGTCAAAGGGCATGGGATGTATAATATTTTTTTCTCCGCATTATTCCGGGGCAACTGCCCCCCCCCCCCCCTTGCCCAGTGGCGGATCCAGGGGAGGGGCGAGGGGGCGCCCCCCCCCCTAACGTAGTTTAAAGTAGTATAGTTGACTTAATTAACGCAAGTTCGCGCTAGTTAAACTTGCTCCTAACGCAAGTTTATCGGATCAACCTGTTTTGCACCCCCCCCCCCCCTAAAACAAATCCTGGATCCGCCTCTGCCCTTGCCACCCTCAAACGACGCCCTTGGAATATCACAAGTCTGATTTCTGTTTTAAACAAACCTATTTCGTGGATTAATTTTATTAGAGTTTATATAGGCTATATATTGAAAAAATAATTATATTATTTACAAGCAATAATTTGATGAAAATAAAAATGTTCAGAATATTCAAATTATTTACTTCTTATTTTGTAATTTTTTAGGTAAGGAGCTCCAAGAGAACTTAGTTCAGCGAAGTTATTTTTCTTTGACATTATTTTTCTAAAAGTATTCCACTTTTGTAAAACTGACATGAAAGAAATACTGATATGAAAATCGTCATGAAATTAATACATTAATATCTTGGTTTTACACAGGATATAGTATAACAATAAGCAACTTACGATTTTGAGATATGATATTACAAGAGAGAAACCTAAAAAACGGAATGACAAAGTCGTATAGATTAAATATAACTACAGAATAAGTGTGACTGCTTTCACTAAAAACTCTCTAATATTGGTTTTCAATTATTCTCAAATACCTTTTTTTAAAGTAGACTCTGCAAGTGTTTCTTTCTACTTGACACTTGAGCGCTGTGACCACACTTCTTTTTTTTCTCTTGGAGAACTCAGAAAAAAATCTATAAGGCTTTATAAAGCATTATAAAGCTTAATTTGATTCATAAAGCTTAATGCAAGGCCGTATCCACAGGGGGGGGGAGGTTTGACCCCCCCCCTGAAATGTTTGTTTGACTCGTAAAAACGTAACAAAAATGGATATAAACAAATTTTGTATGCGTTTTTTGAGTTTTTTTTTTGTGTGTAAAACACCCCCCGAAAAAAAAACTTTGAGTAAAACCCCCTCGGAAAAGAAATCGTGGCTACGGCCTTGGCTTAATGTGAATAATATTTCGAAATAATCACGTGCTACAACAGGCCCGTTTTTGGCTAGACCATCTCCTACCATCTTACGTCTTTTGAAAGAAGCCATTTTTAAGAAAATTTGGGGGCTGATCTTGCTTATCAGGCCAAAATTTCAGAAAATCAAAATTTATTCTTCTCTCACCAGGGGAGTAAGGACTTTAGTAAGGATATCATTTGAGTCCTTCATTCAATGTTCTACCTCGCAGAAAAATTTAAATCTAAGGCCTTTCGGCTGAGACCAGAGAGCTCTTAAGATCTTAGAACTTTGATTAAGCAAAAAAGAATAATCAGAGCAGAATGATGTAAGATCAGAGAAGTAAGCTGTCAGCAGCAAAAACCAGGTCTAATGTTTATTGTTTGAAACAGTTTATTAGAGTCCTAAACTTTCACGAGAAGTATCGACTGATGCTACAAAAATCACATATGAATAGAATGGGATGAAAAAAAAAAATATTGTTAGTCATTTTGAGTCACAGGACTTTATGATAAGGACAAAAATAATCTCAGTCCATAGTTGCAACCATGATATCACCAGAAAATATTACTCAAAAGTTTGTACGACTAGAAATGTAACATTAGATAGGTAGCAGAGAATTTAATTTCCTATTCTTACAAAATTGGTCATAAATAGCTCATTTTTACAACTTTTTCAGTTTTTTTAAAGTAACAGCATTGTTGCATAAAATGATCAACCCTCGCATATCACACAGAAGGCCTGCTCATGTTATAAAATCAAAGTTTAAACTAATGTACAACACTCACGCAAGCATACCAAGATTATAAAAAGCATAAAAGTCCCTTGAATGGGTTGACTCTGATTCAAATTGACAATGCAAACTAAATTTTTGAAAAGTACCAGCACTGGTTCAAAAACGACCAGTGTTGCAAAAAAAGTTTAAAGGCAATTTTCAACGTTATTTTTCTTCAAGAAAAATAAATAAAAAAATTCAATATGGCTTGAATATAGCTCTTAAATTTAACTGCAGTTTAGTTATGGAGGATAATTGATCATGGGATAGTTTAGTACCATCTACCTTTTTTCATATTTAATTTCAAATATAAAATTTGCGCTGTGGACTTTCAGCGCGAAAATTATTAGAAGCTCTAAATACTATCATCTCGAATATTGTCGAGAGGATATTGACTGGGTCACGAGCGAATATTGAGTGGATCGCGGTCGCGAGCATTAATATTGTTAATGCTCAAATTCCGTAGTGGCGAGTAGTGGAACTTGCTTGTTCTAATTAAAATTAAAAAAAATACAAGTGTTACGAATATGAATTTGACTGTTAAAATAAGAAACGCGATTTAAATAATTTTTTATTTCTTACATAACAATACATATAAATACATGCATACACAATTATTGCTCGTTTAAAGAGATAGTATAATATGTGAATATACAATATAATATATAAGTACCAGGAGACCTGCCGGTACTAAAAAACCTGCAAGTTTTTTTACAAAGTTATTTCAATGGGAAATTTGTTTCCGATTTTTTTTTTCATTACACTTTCAGCATCAACTTCAACTTTAGTTACTTTAATCGCAGTGAGATTGACATATCCAATTTATTTCTGTACTTGTTACCAGATGTCTGGTTTAAAGTTGCGCCGCCATAAAAGTAAAAATGCGGCAAAATATCCATTATTCTAGTGAAAATACGCCGAATGAACGATTTACCATAAATTTTCCAAAAAAAAGCCCCGATTTGAAAAATTCATGCAAACCACCTAAAAAAAACCCAAAAAACGCCAAAATGGCGGAAATGTGCCCCATCTGGCCACTCTGGAAAGTACTGACACGATTAGTGGAATTGCGTAATAAAGTTACAATTTACTTGGGAGGAAAAACTGAAAATATTAAATATCTATTGGAAGAACGAATTCATTCTCAAGTTCACTTATTTGACAGATATTTTTTCCAAATTAAACAAAATCAATTTGTATTTGCAAGGTTCAAACAGATCAGACATTTTTGCATTTAACGATCAAATTTGAAACTTTTATTATTGAAAATCAAGTGCAGCCTAAGATGAACCTACTGTCTGTAATTTTCAGTCATTCATCGCTGCTAAAAAATTATTTTGACGACTATTTTGGGGAAGAGATGAGAAAGCTTAGTTCGTTGAGTTGGATTTGTAACCCATTTCAAGACGACTTACCAACTAGCATGTCAACAAAAGCAAGTAAAGAACTCACTGACTTACAAGAAGATACGTCACTAAAAAGTTTTAATCGTAAGCAGTTATCAAAATTCTAACACTCAGTTGCTGATAACTATCCTTGCCAGAGGCGCCAATTAGGGGGGCAGGGGGGGGGCATGGCCCCCCCCCTACACTTTGAAAATTACCTTCTTATTTATATTTCACAGCTATTTTCTATTTTAGCTATGTGCTATATTAAACCAGCGACTGGTCCAATAAATACGACCAACAAACTGGTGCCCTAATTATATAATCTTGTTTTGAAATGTCTAAGAGCGAGCGTGTCTACACTATTTTATTTTCGAGTAGGGTTCATTCAAAACTAAGCTTCATGTGGTCAGTACCCGTTTGTTATTGTTCTTGTGAAGAATTCGTTGTAAACTATGAGTTTTGTATATTGCCTTTTTTAGTAGCTGTGAAAGGAAATGTGTTCTAGGGTTTCAAGGGGTTTTGGTCAGCAGATTCTTGACGTTGTAGAATAGTTTATGGGATAACTAGTCCCAGTGGAGTGTATGGGACTGTCGTGAGCAGGAAATGTAAGTGATTGGTTTATGGGGTTTCTAAGCGGGGTAGTTTCACCGTGGAGTATGGGAGTGATTTTCTAAGTGAGTTTCTACGTGTTTCTTCAGTTCTTCTCTTGCCGTGTCTGAGTGAAGTCATTGTCTACTACTCGTTTAACTATGAGTAAAAAGCGACAACAAACTTTGGATTTTTTTTCGGTGAAAATGCGGAAGAAAAATCAAGAAACTTTAGTGCAAGAAACTGGCAATAGTGTCAGCGCCCAAAGTCTCGGGTTAGTTGAGATAAATTCCCCCACCTGTGACATAATTTCGGAAACAAGCGGAACAATAAATGGCTCAGATCAACATGAAAGTTCGGTCTGCATCGCTGAACCCCTTGCGGGTTCCAGTAGCAGTCAAGAAACTCTCTCAGATATCTGTAGGACGCATCACGACAAACCAGCTCAACCTATTCTTGAGAGATATCCGGATTCCAGTTCTAACGGAAGGAAATTCAGTGCACATTACTATAAGACTTATGAATGGATTGAATACTCAAAGAACTTGAATTTCCTGTTTTGTTTTGCTTCCCGCCATTTTTCTATGGGGACTCTAAGGACTAGAGAAACTGCTGGAAAAAGGGCTTTTATTGAGTCAGGATTTCGCAAGTGGAAAAACAATTCTGCTCTATTAAAGCAACATGATGGTTCTAAAAGACATAGGCATTGTATGTCAGCATGGACGGAATTTAAGATAATGAGTACTGGTACTTCGAAATCTATAGCGAATGACTTAATTCAGTCCAGATCTCAAGAGGTTCAGGAAAATAGAGATCATGTGAAGTACATTTTTCGCGCTATTTGCTTTCTTGGCCGCCAGGGTCTTGCTTTGAGGGGTCATGACGAATCAGAAACATCTGCAAACCGGGGTAATTTGGTTGAATTGATGGAGTAAACGTCTAAAGGCGACGAAAAGCTGAAGGCCAAGTTACAGCGCCGATATGGTCACTATTGCAGTCATCAGTACCAAAATGAGGCAGTTACACTGATAGGAAATGCCTTGTGCCAAGATATTATTTCAGAAGTAAAATCAGCTAATTAGTTTGCTATTCATGTCAACGAGACAAAAGACGTTTCTAGAAAAGAACAATTAGCGATCCTACTCAGGTATATATCAAACGGGAAAGTAGTGGAGCGACCAATCGGCTGCTATCACATGCACAAATTAGACGCCGAGAGCTTATCCACCTCGATTTGTGAAACTATAGAAATGCTTGGCGTAGATTCGATGCTGTGTATTGCCCAATGTTATGATGGCGCATCCGTTATGAGTGGGGACTTGAACGGAGTTCAAGCAAAGCTTAGGGAGAAGGTGCCTCATGCAGTTTATGTACACTGTCACGCCCACAGATTGAACTTGGTTTTGACTGACTGCCTAAAAAATATCAGCGAACTTTCTGAGTTTTTCTCTGTGGTGCAAAGACTTTACGCATTTATATCATGCAGCAATAATCGTCACGAGCTATTTGTGGAATTCCAGTGTATTAGCGAGCAAAAAGTCTTGGAGCTAGAGAGGACCGTCCAGACTCGCTGGTTTTACGCAGTCCGCTCTATTTCGAAGGTGAAGGCCAGATTTGATTGTATTGTTGCTGTGCTTGCCGCAGTCTCTGATAGTTCCAACGGCAAGGCAGAGTGTGAAGCAAAAGGACTACTGGACAAAATCAACTCTGCCTCTTTTGTTTCAACTTTACAAATAATGGAAAAAGTATTAGTCATTGTAAATTGTTTATCAGAGCAACTTCAATCCGGAAGTTTCTTTATTTATAAGGCACTTGCGCTGATTTCTGGGACATATGAGACACTCCAAAAGCTTAGAAATGATAACGAATTGAACAACTTAAGCAAAAACATATCTGAATTCTTAGCTTTAAACGATGTCCAGGAATCGAAATCTTCACAATCTAAAACCAGTGCTCGAAACGAGAGAAGTCAAGCCATTTCCATTCGTCTCAAAGCCTTTCTTTCAAACTCAACAACCGGTAAACGCAATATCAGTCAGCCAGTTAAATCAGACTGCGGTAAACTTCTGTACTTTGAGGTAATAGATTGTTTCACGAGTGAGATGGACCAACGTTTCATGCAGAATATGCCTCTGCTCGACGCTTTATCTGCCATCGACCCCTCAAGTTCCAATTTTCTCGAAATTTCAAAAGTGGAAAGAGTTATGTGTCATTATCAAGAGATTCTCGGTGTTGACGACCATGCCATAGAATCCCAGCTTTCTCTTGGGAAGCTGCATCTGTCAAAAAGTGATATTTCAAAAATGGATCTTCTTCGAGCTATCGAAATCTTATCCGACCTCCCAGTTGCCTATTCTGCAGTGCTAAAACTGATGAAGCTAGTTGCTACTTTGCCTGTGACCACTACCAGTAATGAACGATTCTTCTCGGCATTAGGGCGTGTGAAAGACTATCTGCGATCGACGATGGGAAACGACAGACCCAGTGATCTCATGATAATGGCCGTTGAAAAAGAGGAGGTAAAGAAACTGGATTTGGATAGATTAGTCGACGATTTCGCCAAGCAGCAACCTCGCCACTACCCCCTGTTTTAGGTCTATTTGTTAATTGTTGTTCTTTTTTTTGAATCTTAATTAAAAAAAAAATAAAAAAAAAAATCCTTGCCCCCCCCCCCTACATTTTCGTGAATTGGCGCCACTGATCCTTGCCTGTTTAATGAAGTTATGAAAGTCTTCCTCCTTTTACTAGCTCATATCTATGTGAGGCTAGATTTTTGGCAATGCTCACTGCGACTAAAATTAACTTTGTAAAACAAAAAAAAAACTTGCAGGTATAGTTATAAAAGTAATAAAAAAAATTATTTAAGTCGTGTTTCTTATTTTAACAGCCTTTTATTTATATTGCTAACGTTAGTAAAAAAAAGGCAAAAAGGTGGGTCCCAAGATTGTAAATTTTTATTAGACGGGTCGGAGCCCAGTCACCTTGGGAACCACTGATCACGCCATTTTTAAAAGTAAGAACAATTAAACTCAAAATGGATTCATCACCATGGTCCAGTTTTAAAGGTGCTGCAGGGCTAGGTCAAGCCTCAAAATTGTGCTAGAGAGCCCAAAATACCAAAAAACTTGAAAGGATTCTTAAGAATTAATTATTATTTGTATTTTATGCCCTCATTCTGATTTGATTAGAGTGAAGATTCCCAGCTCCCTCCAAGATTTGAAAACTTGGCAACTATAGATTTAATAAGCATGGTGGATACGAACATCAACTGAGCCCATTATGAAAAACAAACATGACACAACATAGACACACTATTACAGACACCACGTACACCTGCTGTATAACCAAAAAAGCCATATTTCCATCACCACGTTTTAAACAAGCACCAACTAGACAAGCCCCTTCGCCGAGAAAAAACTCTTACGTCATTATTCTCACTACTTGTAGATGATACACTATTACATCTGTCTTCATCGATTTCACTAGCATCGATTCGTTTTTGCCACGCTGAATCATTTGTATTGCTTTTTATTTCATTTTGAGTAAATAAACTACGCAAATGGTTTTCTTTATCCTGGCTCGCTCGTCTCCCAAGATATGGTTTAGGCGTCGAATTGTAGAAATTCCCGAGAATGTGAAGCTTTGGCTAAAAGGATTTCGGCTTTAATGGTTTATTTTGCTTAAGATTCTCGAATGAAAGTTTCGATTTCATTAAAAATGCCACTAAGCAAACTAGAGAATTGGAATTATGCAAAGGAAAAGTCAAATTAAAACCAAATGTTTTGGGGATCATATTTGATTTAACAGATTCCCACATTACTTGGCCCCTAAAACCACAAACAGGGATACAGGTAGGAGAAGCGTTTAGAGGCAGGGGCAGATCCAGGATTTTTTAGGGGTGGGGTGGTGGTGGTGGTAAAATAGCTTGATCCGATAAACTTACGTTAGGAGCAAGTTTAATTAAAGCAAATTTGCGTTAATTAAGTAAATTACACTACTTTAGACTATGTTAGGGGAGAGCGCGCTACCCTCACCCCCCTAGATCCGCCACTTTTTAGAGGTGACTCAGACTGCCTCCCTCCTTCCAGGTTAGGATACTACCCACTCCAGAAATGGCCAACAATAGTAAGCAAACTAACTAATTAGGTCATAAGGGTTCTTATCCCTCTTAACACTTTTCTGGTAATTATGGGCGTTCTACCCCCCCCCCCCCCCAGAAAAAAAAGAAAAGAAATCTATCTAGCCTTTAAACTTTGCCTTTACAATTGTTTCTAAACCAAACTTCTTTGGAACTGGTTAGTATCTGAGGATTTCGAAATAAACATAATTGCTCAGCCTTTCAGTTCTTCCATTTTTACAGGCTTCGCCTATTTTGAAACAAAACAACTTTATCGGCTTCTCTTTATTCTACAGTTCCACACCCTATTCGATAAGAAACTTATTTCTATGGAAACCCGATTTCAGAATTTCCCGCTTTCGAGATAATTAAAGTTCACCTACACAAACCAAATTATTGCCAATAATTTCTTCAGTAATAAACCCTCGAGTTTTGATTTTTCCTACGTTTTAGAAACATTCATTTTGAAACTTGAAATTGCACGTTGACACCCCCTATCAAAATTCATTGATTTCGAGAAGGGTAAAGGTGCCTTTATATAAATAGCCACTGTATCGTCACGATTTTTTTTCGCAAATCTTCAAGCTTTGGAATCCTACCTGGACACCCTTCATTGATAAATATTATTTTCAAATTCATACAAATTTCAAAAAATTCTTTAATTCTAGACAAATAAGGTGCCCTGCCCCTTATACAAGAACAATTTTATTGCCAATAGCTTTTTCAAATGACACACCTTCCGGTTTTGAAATCCTTTTTGGAAACCTTTCAGTTTCAAACTAGGATTTTTTTTTTCTATATGGAAATCCAACAAACAATAGACGTCATTTTCATGAAAATTAACTTATGAACTCCAGAAGTACAAAATTTGAACTGTAATTCTTAAGCTATTGAATTTTGAGCTTTAATTTTTGTACTACAGCCTAAAAAATATCCAATTAGATCTAGTAAGAATATCCATTTATTTTATCTGAATAAAATAAAGAGAGTAGACATGGTACAAATTTCCTCTTTTCCTTTTACACTTTTACTATCTTATCAGTCTTGTTTATCTCCTTATGTTTTCATGATTTATGCCTGTTTCTTCTCTACTTTACCCCCCTGTTCCATTTGGTGTGTTTCCAGATAAGTTTGTTCTATTTTAAAGATTCCATACCGAAGTACTGTACAGGTTTAGTCATTGAAGAAATCATTCACCTAAAATAAATAAAAATTGTGAATTTCCCCCGCCCCCTTGATTTTGAAAAATACCTGTTTTTGGAATTTTCATAAAAAATAAAAAAATGATACCATCCCTAGATTTCAAAATTTTCACTTTTTAAATCTTCATTTTAAAAAAAAATCGAAAAAAATCCTTGCCCCACTAACTTCGAATAATGCCTCATATCCTTTGTTCATCCTTTTCTTTGTTTTGTTATTTCTAAAAAAAAACATAATGTCTACAAAAAAAGTTTTTTTTTTGTATTTTTGAATTTCGAAATACATTACATAATTCGACAAAAGGAGAGGCGGTAGTTATCTGGATTACAAAGCACAGAAGCTTATGAATCATATTCATTGGCTTTAGAAATAGTTTTCATCGATCACGTTATCAACAAACGTAAACATTTATAGTTAATAGCAGAAGAAATTACTTAGGTTTATAGCTAAAGTCTAGTACAACCCAGTCAGAATCAGTCGAAAAAGAAAACAGACGGGGCAAACCCCTGTAAATTCTTCTGTTCGGGATTGTGAAGGAAATATTTTCTAAATGGGAAAATGAAGATTAACTTCCATAATTGTTTATTGGACTGAAAATAATTTTTCGGTTTGAAAATTTACATTTTCATTTGATTTAATAAGAAACCAAGGAATAAACTCCTTAAATATACATTTTCATGGAGGAAAGTTGATATTTAGTTTAAGAAGAATGACAAGTTTGAAGTAGAATTTACCGACAATGCTTCTCATATACTAGACGAAAGAAAAGTCTGGAGGAGTCTAACCTGCTGGTTGGCTGCGAGCGACGTCTTCGTTAGAATTGTCGGTTCTCCGTTCTGTTGAATCTTAGGTTCTGCCAATGGCGTAACGACAGGCTTCCATATGTTTCCCCTGCAAAGTGTGATGTTGTAATCATAAATTAATACGTTTGTTATTTCACAAGGATTGAAGTTAAAAAAAAAGAAGTAACTTTTAGGTGGAAAGGAAAGGCTTTCCTCCCTTTTTTGAGGGAGGAAAGAGTTTAAGAAATCCTACTGTTTTCCTTTCGAAAATAAGGTAAAAACATTGCAATATTTAATAGCTTTTCCATTCTTTTCCTTTGTTACGAAAGACAAAAAAGAAGAATTTTGGTAGGCAGTTTGGCCGCCTTAAGTCAAAAGCCCAACCCTTTCAAAAGTTAAATTCACCATATTTGGTCATCAGTCCTGCAGTATCGATTTGTAAACGATTTCGATTTAGCCGTAGGAAAATCAGCGCTTTACTGAAAGCCCAAAACAATATATGTTTTTAAAGAATAAAAACTAAGTGCTTTAAAATGATTTTTTACCGTGAATTTGAAGGCTACGCTATTTTTTTACTTACTGTCATTTGAAGCAAAAGAATTGCTATTAATTTTCATTCAGGCTAGTAGCTTAAAAATCAACTCCTCAGAAATGTTTGTTGCAGGAATGTGTTTCAATCTATGACGGCCAAGTTACACGTGGACATTTCCAAAGTTACAGAACCCAGGTCTCACAATGAAAGCATTCTAGCAATGCTTCCCTCACTGGTTGACATTAAATCAAGAGAGTTTAGTTCAAGATTGTGAGGGCGCAATTGGGAAGCTTATAGACAATATTAAAACGAATTTAGAGTGTATTGGAGGGAGAGTGATTTAAAGGTGAAATTTAGCAGAGTAGGCTACAGTGCCACTTTAAGCGGTTTTACTTTCACGGTTGTCAGAATTTTAATTGTGGCGCACTAGCTTGCCAAATTATGATTTCACCATTAAATTTTTGCCTTTTTTCCTATTTCACACTTCGAAAAAAAAAAAAAAAAAAAAAAAAAAAAAAAACAAGCAGATAATAAACATTGACAGTGGAAAAAAAAACCTGGAAAGAAAATGTGGCATGTGGCAATGCTTATAACAAAATCCCAACAAGTAGAAGTGGTGTCATGGCAAGTACAGAAAATAAAGTTAAATAAGCGCGGATAGAGTTAAGATTTCACAAAATATCACTTTTTTCTACTGCTGTTCTTTTCCCACAGACACTAACTTGATTTTCAACTTTAAAAAAGAGTTATTTCATATTTAAACCCCGAAATGAATATCCGGCTACGCATCTGAACCGAATTGAAGTGAGAAAAGTGAGAGACGCTGACAGCCTTGAAAGCAATGACGTCTTTTGCTTATGGTCATGCTAAACCAAGTATCTGTGGCAATATGAAGAACAAACATTAAAAAATATTATGTCCGTATATTTATGTGGCATCTCGCAGTATGGTTTATTAGACTAACCAAAATAATATATTTTTTTGAAGCTATATAGCCCTGTGTAACCCCTACTTGAAACTACGTAATTATCAATATTCGTCCCCATTACTTTTTTCTCTCTATTTAGTATTCAACTTGGAAGGAAAAAAGCCTCTCGGCTCATCAGAATAACGCAATCAAGGAACGAGAACAGAGAGTTCCGAAATATGAGACTGCTAAAATTAGAAATAAGTTCCAAGAGAAAATTCCAGTCCACCCTACACAACAAGTGAATTTGAAGGGCTAGCCAGAAAAATTATGTTAGGGTCATTCAAATCTAATTCAGTAATTTCTAGATCAAGTGAATACAAGGTTAGCGAAAAGGTGTATTTTATGACATGTCAAAGGCAGATAAAAGAAATTAAAATTTTTTTTCAACTAATAGCAGTAGGCTATACCAATGAGACCGTACTAAATTCAAAAGACAATTTTCGAGCCACTCTCCATTTTTTCCGATAACAGCGAACGATCAAGCACTAGGTCACTTCTTGTAATCTAAAAGAATATGGAGATACTTGGATAAAGATAAAACTGGATGCAGACTCGGAGTCGTAGGAGCAGGGTATGAGCTACAGGAAACAGGGAGAGAACACAAACCATAAACAAAGCTAACAGACAGCGGAAAATCCCTTGATCATAGGTGCAATCCCTTCGGTTCTTCTTCTGATTCTTCATTTAGGAAGAATTAGAAAAATATTCCTCAAAGTTCTGATGCATCATCAAGACTATTGTGATCACATTTTTCACAAGTTCCTATGGTCCATGGTGGGTTGACCCTCCCCCCCCCCGCCCGGAGGATGTCGTGATTCTATACGGTTTCCCTGTAATTTATCTTTTTATAATTTGACTTTTTTGCGTTTTCTGAATAAGATACCCCTAAAACAAATTCTTGTATATGTACCGGTCAAGTACATCCTAGGTTGATACCCAACTTAATAAATTACTAGGTACTACGGGTGGATTACTCTGGGGGAAACGACGCGATTCAAACAATTTTCGCTTCCTTGATTGATCTAAAATCTAAAAGAGTCGGAAAATTTAGAGGGCACGGTTTCTCAAATCTTTAGAAACATCATTTTCCTGTCGTTCTAGACTTTACACTGAATCTGCTAAGCTGCTATGATTCGTTGGAAAGGAAACATAAAGATCATACGCATTGACAAATTAAAGAAAGATGCCAAAGCTTGTTTCTCTAGAGTTTAGGGTTGCCATACCTAGCTGGGACCTCGTCAGGACGTTCTGAGATGGGGAAGTAGAAATGAAGTCAACAATTATGGGAACTTGTTGGGGCAGAAGCAGATGATGACCCATATTTTCTGAAAGATTTTCCCTGTTGAGCAAGTCTGTTTTTGCTTTTACGCATTTATAAAGCTTCATACAAGTCATGTTGTTGTTAACTTGACTTTCAAGTTCAGCTCTTTCGAAAAAATGTTATCTGGGCTCAAAAACCAAATTGGAACCCTGGAGGACAGAATTGAAGTGATCGAATTGAAAATGGATTATATGGACCAAAAACGAGATTGGACACGCTTATTTTCAGTGGTTTAAAGCAAACTCAAGGAGTCAGCGTTGTGACGGCAGTAAAAGAAATTATCGGAGACAAAATAGGACTACCGGATTTTGCAAATTCGCACATACTGAACATTCGTCGGTTCCGATCTTCATCCAGTCCGGACAGTTCTAACGTATCTCCCGTTAGCGTTGTATTTCGTAACCAGGAGGTTGCTAAATCCGTTTCCCAGCTAGATCGAACCTAGCGAAAACAGGTATTTGTTTCGGAGTACTTAACTAGAAAGAGGAAACAGTTGCTTGACCTGGCTCGCAATAAACTCGGTTCAAAGAACGCATGGTCCATAGAAGGAACCATGTTTGCTAAGCAGGGTCCAAACACAAAAAAAAATCCGAATTGCTAATAATATTATCAGTCAAGGACCCTCAGCTTAATGTTTGCATTTATTCGGGCTATTTTTGTTCAGGTTTTTCATTTTCTTTTCTCTCTTATTTATATCCTTTTCTGCCTTCATGTTCATATCTCTGATTGTTTTTGTTTTCCTCTTTATATTTTTTCTCCTTACTCCTTACTGTGTATGGTTAGTTCATGTTAAAATCTCATGATCGTTTAAAAAGAACTACGAAGAATATAGGCTAGTTGTGGATGATGTATTCGCAGACGTTTCATATGATGGATCAGAATGAAAAGATGGACTAACAAAATGCGCAAAACATAGTGCAGACGTTGAACTTAGGAGTCTTTTTCGATAGGATTCTAGTAAGGGTAATTCTATATTTTTTTAGAACTGTCGAGGGTTTCAATCAGCGAGATGTTCACTACTGTCAGTAATGAACTGTCTTAAATACCAACCTTTGTTTATAGGCCTATGTGAAACTTTTTTAAATGACGTGAATGTGAATATAATGGATTTTTCTGTTCCAGGGTATAAAGTTGAATATAGAGGTCGTTCTCTTACGCAGAGAGGAGGACTAGCAGCTTTGATTAGAAGTAATGTGGATTATAATGTAAGAGATGACCTTTCGCTCTGGTTTGAAGGTAAAGTTGAAACTCTGTTTATTGAAACAAGGTCGTCAAGCTTGGAAAATTTGATAATAGGAATAGAATATAAAGTACCATCATTTTCAGATAATGATTTCATAGAAGTTCTTGAAAATGTTTTGTCTAAAGTTACAAGAGAAAATAAAAAGACAGTTATAAGTGGTTTTAATATTGATCTGTTGAATTCAGATGACCGTGTAGATTTCCTTAACATAATGTTGTCGTCTTATTTATACCCTTTAGTACCAATTCCCATGAGAATAACGCAGTCTTCGGCAACTCTAATAGATAATATTTTGTTGATGTCCAATTATTAAATGATTGTTCGGCTGACGTTCTTATTAATGATGGATCAGACCACCTTATTTTGACTGGCAAAATTGACATTTTAAATACCAGGCCACCAAAAATAAGCTTAAATATCGAGATTTATCAGAAAATAGTTTAAGAAAACTAGCTGACAATTTAGACCATGTTGATTTTTCGGAAGTTTTTAAAAGTAAGTGTGCAAATGAGGCTTATAATTTGTTTCTGGATACATTTCTTACGGAGCTTGATAAGTGTTGTCCAACTAAACAGGTAAGAAAAAAAATATTCCAAGGAAGGAATGGATGACGAGTGGTATCCTTGCATCTATTAAAATGAAGAATAGTTTGTATAAAGATTATCTAAAAGACCTCACGGATCAGAAACTCGAGGTTTTCAAAGAATACCGAAATCGACTGAATAAAATAAAAAGGTATGCTGAAAAATCATATTATGAAATGAAATTTTATCAAATTATAGGAAAAATAAAGAAGACCTGGACAAAAATTAATGAAGTACTGGGCCATAAAAAAAGAAGGAGCAAATAAAAAAGATGATTTTTGGTGATGAAACTGTTAATGATCCGGAAGAAATTGCGGAAAAATTTAAGCAAGTATTTTTCAGAGGAAGGTTCAAAACTGTGCCTTGAAGCTGCTAAAAGATAATTAAGCCCCCCTATCCCCAAAATCCCACCTCAAATGTAACTCCTGAATTCCTGTTTACGGAATGTGACGAAAATGAAATAAGTGGAATAATTACGAAAATGCAATCACAATCTTGTGGAATTGATTAAGTGTCGTTAAAAATAGTTACAGCAACTAAAAAAATTGTAATCCCTATTTTAGCTTATTTAATAAATTTGTCACTTGAAAAGAGAACTTTCCCAGAAAGGCTTAAAGTGACACGTGTATTACCCTTTTATATAGGAATATCCCTTCAGAATCTTTTGTGGAAAGAACATGCAAAATTAGTAGGCAATAAACTTTCAAGGTACCTTGGAGTCATCCGCCGTCTTAAATTTCGTTTCCCTAATAAAATCCTGGAAATGATTTATCATTCTATTTTTCATCCCCATATGTTTTACGGCTGCTCCATATGGGCAAGTAACTTCATTTCTTGTTATAAAAGAGTTCAAATCATCCAAAATAAGAGTTCAAATTATATCACCTGTTCAACACATAGATGACATCAGTCTTCATTTCAAATTTACTAAGATATTGGATGTATCCAAGACTCAAGATTTCCAGATTGTGAATTTTTGTTTCAAGTATTTCAATAACTTCATTCCATCTTCATTTCAAAATCTGTTTACATTAAATTAAGATTTGCACACTTACGACACACGACATTCTTGTGACATAGTTTAAGAAGCGCCCTCTACGAAAAGAGCTTCTTTTTTAATTAGATTTTTTGCCCCGATTATTTGGAATTCACTCCCCTTAGACATCCGGAATTCAAAGAATCTTATATCCTTTGAGCAAGCAGCGAAGGGTCATTATAGAAAGTGTTTAGTGCTGTCGTCCTCCAGGTTTTTTTTTTTTTTTCTCCATTCTTATTTTTCCTTTGTTTTCTTGTTCCATATTGCTTTCTCTCTCTTTTTCTTTTTTTTACCCCTAAAGTTGAAACCATAGATTGATTTATTTAATGGTTTATTTTTCTCCCTTTTTTTTCTTCTTGATACATTCAGTTAACTTGTTGTTTCTGTTTGTTTTTAATTAATATTAGTTAATGTCCTGCCCTAGCCAAGCATATTTTTTGTGCTTTCCTAGCAGGAATGTTATGTTATGTAAGTTATTTGTTTTGTTCTTGAATATAGATAAATGAAATGGAAAAAAGAAATGAAATTGCAATATTGATTCCACAGTCCGTGATAGAAGCAGTGGCGTCAATTCGCGAAAAATTAGGGCGGGGGACACAATTTATTTTCAAAATCAAGGGGAGGGGTTTTCCAATCAGTGTGTCCCTTATTTCAGATTTTCCCATCAAAATATTAAAAAAAAACATTTTCAATGAAAGCCCCCCCCCCCCCCAAAAAAAAAACAAGAATATCTTTCACATTCTAGGGGAACAAAAAATCTGGGGAGAACGTACCACTCTCCCCCCCCCTTTTGACGCCACTGGGCAGCAGTCAATTTTGTTCATTAGCCCACTGGGCCGACATCAGCGACTTTTTTCGGATATCAGCGTCATAATCTCTTTCCACAGTAGTTTTTACATCAATACTGGGGCCAAGCTCGTAACAATATTTTGCAAAATCGGGAGAAATTTAGTCTTGTCTAGATGTCATGACAACAAAGTTCACGAAGGCAAAGATCCCAATGAGGATCTTTGTTGTTACCAAAGTACACACTAAATATTTATTAAAATATAGCTAACATGTAGTTTTCCACTGAGCCGAAGCTAATTGTCTCTTATAAAAACAGCAATAAACCGGTTATTGCCTGCTTTTATAGACTATATTCTCCAGTATGTACTGGCTAACAGATAAGTAATCAATTGAACATAAAAAAGTCCAATTTGTATTATGTTGACCCCCCCCCCCCCCTTCAGCAAAAGCTATCTCATCCTCATACTCTATGGTTTTTGCACGTACGATTTCATGTAAAATTTCAAAATCTGCTGGACTTATTGAAATAAAAACAAACTTGCACGCTTAGATCTTTCGTCGTTTACTTACTAATTTTTGTTATTAATTGCAATTAACCTTTTGGAACAAGTCCTGAGATGATTGGTATATTTCAAAAGTTAGGAGCCAAGTTAAGATCAAGCATGGAAAAATCCATATCAACAATCCTATGTTCCGGTTTCTCGTCCTACTTTCGATACCTCGATAGATACTTTCGATATCTCGTCAATATTTTGGAGAGCATATTCAATGTATTCAAGATCAGTTTCTTGTTTATGTGTGGTATACGGAGCTTGGCTGTAACAGGCCATTTTTGCAGCCATAGCTGCAACCAAGTAAAGAGCGAACCCCGGCCTTTAATAACTGAAACTTTAAGAAGGCGATTCGAAAAGAACTGCATAGAGACCAAAATTTGTCATATAGCCGATTCGGGAACCATAAACCTTATAAAGGTTTTTATCTTAACTGTAAAAGTTGATTGCGAAAACAAACGTTTAGGAATTCGGAAAAAGAGCTTGGAACCCCTCAAAATCAACGGCAGATTAATATAAAGATGGCACCAATGGAATCATCATTGTTGGGAACTCGAAACTAGGAATTTACAGTCCCCCAGCCAGAACAGTAAGGAAAATATCCTTTTTGTATTTGTAGCGCTGATGAGTCTCCTTTTTTGTGATACGTACGCAATGGGGACCCTCTTGGCCCGGCCTTCCCCAAAATCTCAAAATTCCTCCAGATTTCTAGGCATTTCTTATTCAAATTTTCCCACTTTCCCCTGACTTTGCTGATCTCGCTGTTTGCTATTTTAGTTCTATCCCTTGTATCCCTTTCCTTGCTAGATGTTCTCTCAAAACTGCTTTTAACTGTTTCTTATATTTACGGCCAGGCCGTAAATAGTTTGATGTACAACGCTTCCCTATGGGCAGAATACTCAGATTCTTCTTACAGAACAAGTTCCACACAATAAAAAAACATAAGCCTTAAGTACAAGCATGATTATTACGACCAAATGGAAAGGCTTAATGTATGACTTTGGGAGTAAAATAAGTAGTTTTTTTTATGAACATGTTAAGTCAGGACTTTCAGATGCATTGGCGTCGATATAATTTACGGCAATGGTAACATAGTTTTTCATAACCGACAACTGAGATATTGATCAGAAAACAACCTTTTTATCTGATAAAATGACGGTTTATAGACTAGATAAGAAGGTGATGTTTACACATAAAAATTGTATGTAAATGTTTATCAAAGCGATAAGAAGTCTTATATTACAGCCTGACTAATTTAGAAATTTACTCCCCACATTGCTTTTCAAATTAGTAATAATCAAACAAGTGAATAATCAAGAAATCTGAAATATTATAGGAGGGTAGCCTTCACAAAACAGGCTCAACATCATAGAAAACAGGAGGGGGGAAGAATCAAGCGTGTTTTTTTTCAAAGAAATATCTACACGCTGTTTACTCGAAGAGTGTCCTCATTTTAATAGGCATGCTAAAACTCCCTAATTGTGAATATACTGTCCTAGAGCTACCTTTTAAAGCAATTAATTAAAAAAAACTTTCCAAAAAATAAGTTTTTCAAAGAAAAGTAAAGGCCATTTTAAACTTAAGCTCAGGAGATACAAATACCTGTTAAAATTCAAACTCAGAACCAACAGAAATTACTATTTAAAGAAAAATGAAACTCGAAACAAACACAACTTAAATAAACAATCACAGCAAAAACATACAACAAGTAATGATATAAATGAATAAATAGATCTTAAAGCGAGTAATGCTTAGATTGAATATGAAAATCAAGCTTAAAACAAAAAAAAAATAGTTTACTATTAAAGTATAAATGAAACTTAAAACGAACAGAAATTAAATAAACAATCAATGCAAACAAACATACAATATATATTAATGTAAATGAATAAATAAATCTTACAACAAGTGAAACTTGTATTTTAATCTTATTTTAAGTATGGCTATAATTTTAAGTATTTAATAATAGATTTACTATGTGTTCTTCCCATACAAAACTTTACCTTATTAAAATCTTTGGAGTGGGGGCAACTTATTTGGCATAAAGAAGAAAACTTTAGGGTAGACAGTAGGCGAGGGGGAGTGGGAGGTTGGAGACTCATCTAATACGGGGTGGAACTTCACTTATCTCCTCCGTTCCCGATTTAGGAGATTGGAGAGACTCTTAGGGCTGTAGAATGTTAGACCGTTTGAGTTGTGGGAGACGTTAAAATACTCAAAAATACTTTATATTTTTAGTTATTGCAGGATTGCTTTCATAGATTGTGGAATGGTGAGGCCCCTGAACCATGATCTGGGTGAACCTAAACTCATAATATGCAATTTTGATTAATTGTTCCTTGTTATGTGCATATATTATTCTATATATGTTATTTGGAGTTATACTTTTATCGCATTGCGTTCATTTTTAAGTCTTGAGATAAAAACTGAAACCTCAGCGTAAACAGTGGCGGGGGGAAGTCTCCTCCCTTACATGCATAATTGAGCAGCCACAGAGAAAGTAATACAAATGAAAATAATCTGTCTTTTGAAAATGTCTTTTTTCAAAAGACACGAAAACAATCGTCTAAAGGAACCTGAAGTGCTATCTTTGACATTTCCGTTGATTGTTTATTCCCGTTACTTTCAGATGTAAAATTTTGAACATTGTCAAGTGTGTGTATTCGTCCCTTCCCTGAATTACTCGTGGTTGGAAAACTCATCCTCTGGGAAATTCCTCCCCCCTCCACGTCCATTTTCTTTTCGTGCTAATGATACCCCCGCGGTAAATTCCGCCCAGAAGACCTCTCCCAGCCGTGGAATATGCTCCCCCAAACATATTCCCCTCAGATAATTTCGGATATTCAAAAAATAAATAAAAATTTATTTTTGCAGGGCCACTTTATGTGGAAGAGGTGGTCGCATAAACTTTGGAACGAGGTTCATTGAATTACAAATTAAAAGTTATAGTGCCCTTACACCAGGGGTGGATCCAGGATTTATTTAGGGGGGGGGGGCAAAATTGGTTGATGCGATAAACTTGCCTTAGGAGCAAGTTTTATTAACGCGATCTTGCGTTAATTAAGTAAATTAAATTACTTTAGACTAAGTTAGGGGGGGTATTTGCCCCCCAATCTCTTTTGACTCTTAAAAAGTGAACAAGAACTTTCAATTTCCAATCAAATGAGCCCTCTCTAAAGTTTATACGAGTGTCCCTTCCATAAGAAATAATATGAAGGATTCGGAGAACCCTTAAATTACAACCCTTGCCCTGAGGGCTTTGGGGGAGTTGTCATCCTCAAAAACCTAATTTCCAGAACTTAAAACTACGTTTAATAAAATGGCTGTCTCAAAATATCGATTTGATGTGCTTGGGGAAAAATTGTGCGAGAGAGTGGGGTTAGTTGCCCTCAAATAATTTTCGACTATCAAAATGGTCAATAGCACTTCGAATTTCCAATAGAATGAGCCTTTTTTGAAGTTTCTACGACGCCGCCTTCTATAAAAACCTTATATGCCCCCAGGGTATAGCTTAAAACCTTTGCCTTGAGGGTCGTAGGGGAGTGTCCTCCTCAAATACATATTTTCTATCTTCAAATCAACTACTCTGAACAATATGTCTTTCTAAAATTTTTGATTGGTTATGTTTGGTGGCCTGATGGGCGTGGGGGGGCGAGGTTTCACCCAATCACTTCCGAATATTAAAAAGGGCAATTTCCCTTTGAATTTTCAATTAAATGAGACTTTTTGAATTTTCTACTACAACGTCTTCTATAAAAACCTTAAATGTCCCCAGGGCATAACTTAAAACCCTTGTCCTAAGGGATGTGGGGGAGTGTCCTCCTCAAAAACATATTTTCTATAAGGAAATCAACTACGCTGAACGAAATGGCTATTTCAAAAATTTTAGTGGATTTGTTTGGGGGAATGATGGGCCTGAGGGGAGGAGGGGGGCTAGTTTCCCTCCAATCACTTTCGACTATTAAAAAGGGCAATAGCCCTTTGAATTTCTAATCGAATGAGCCTTTTTTTAAGTTTCTACGACAACGTCTTCTATAAAAACCTTATGTGCCCCCAGGGCATAACTTAAAACCCTTGCCGTGAGGGTTGTGGGGGATTGTCCTCCTTAAAAACATATTTTCTATGTGGAAATCAACTAGGCTGAACAAAATGGCTATCTCAAAATTTTGATTGGATGTGTTTGGGGGAATGATGAGCGTGGGGGGTTAGTTGCCCTCCAATCACTTTCGACTATTAAAAATGGCACTATCTTTTTTAATTTACAATGGAATGAACCCTTTTTGAAGTTTCTACGACAACACTTTCTATAAAAACCTTATATGCCCCCAGGGCATAACTTGAAACCCTTGCCCAGAGGGCTGTAGGGGACTGTTCTCCTCAAAAACGTATTTTCTATATGGAAATCAAGTACGCTGAACAAAATTGCTATCTCAAAATTTTGATTGGATGTGTTTGGGGGAATTATGAGCGTGGGAGGGGGGCTACTTGCTCTTCAATCACTATCGACTATTAGAAAAGGCACTAGCCCTTTGAATTTCCAATCGAATGAGCCTGTTTTGAAGTTTCTACGACAACGCCTTCTATAAAAGTCTTATATGCCCCCAGGGCTTAACTTAAAACTCTTGCCCTGAGGGTTGTGGAAGAGTGTCCTCATTTTAACAAGCACGTTAAAACTCCCTAATTGTGAATATACTATCCTAGACTATAATAACCTTTTGAAGAAATACCGGAGGAGGATTGTCTTCCCAAAACAGGCACAGAGTCACTTAGGATAGGAAGGCGGGTGAATAATGGGCGTTTTGTTAAAACCCCCTGATTGTGTATATCAAACAGTTCGTGGTAACGGAACGACCCGGCTCAATAGTAACCGAAACTGTAAAAAAAACAAATTTTGATGCCAATAGATACATCAAAAGAATCAGATTTTTATGCTGATTTCAAATATTTAAGTTTCATCAAATTTAATCTAAGCCAGTCACAAACTACGAGCCAGAAAAAATTTGCCTTATTTTGGAAAAAAGAGGGGACCACCCCCAAAAATTCATAGAATCTTAAATATATCTTTGAAGATGACGTAATCCCCCATAGTTCCTGGGGGCTGCAAGTTCTGAACTTTGCCCATTGTTTACATATAGCATTGGTTATTGGGATGTATACAGATGTTTTGTATACAAACTTAAATGTATACAAACTTAAAACGAACATAAATTATTACATATATGAGGGGGTTTGCCCCCTCGCCAACACCTCGCTCTTTACACTAAAGTCTTTTTAGTACTTTTAAAACAGCTATTTATTCTAATTAAACGGCCTTTGTGATTCAGGGGCCATTCTTAAAGAATTGGAACAAAATTCGAACTTTAGCGTAAAAAGCAAGGTATTGGCGAGGAGGCGAACCCCCTCACATACCTAATAATTTATATTCGTTTTAAATTTTTGATGTTGCTCCGCACTTTCAGTTGAAAAAACTTGTTTTTTTATTATTATTTAATACTGTCCTAGAACAACCTTTTAAAATGTCAAATCCTTAAATTCGAGTGGATCAGCTGCAAAATCAAATGATTGTAGCCAAGACCCAAAATGTTCGTCAAACTCATAAAAACGAAAAAAAAGGCATATAAACACAATTATGATGAGTTTTTTTTTACCCCACCCCCCGAAAAAAATCCTGGATACGGCCCTGATTGTAGCCTATAAACAAATAATGGGGCTATAATTACAACAAATCGTACTAATGCTGGTATAATTTCTTATAATTGTCTTTCGTTGTTTTTATTGTGATAGACTTGTAGTCAGGGCACCACGCTTGGCTATCTCACTTATTTCAAGAAGGGGATACGACGGAATGGGGTTATTATGAAACATATACCAAAAGATAGCCTAAAAACGCTGATACCGAAAATAAAAACAGCACTTTAAAACAAGGGGAGAAGTCTATTAAATTTGGATCTGAACTTCAGATTTCCCGAAAAGTGCTATCTAGCCAGTGGCGGATCCAGGAATGCGAGGGGGGCGCGTAGTGTGATTTACTTAATTTACGCAGTGTGGTTTACCTAATTAACGCCAGTTTGCGTTAATTAAACTTGCTCCTAACGCAAGTTTATCGGATCAACGTATTTTGCGCCCCCCCCCCTAAAAAAGTCCTGTAACCGCCCCTGTATCTAGTAAGCGAAAGCCATAAACGCCAGTTTCAGACGTCATTTTCCGGTGTCCTTTAGAAAAAAAAAAATCAATATTGGTGTTGTTTTGACTGCTGTTGTTTTAGTAACAAGACCGAATCAAGACAACAGAAATGGAGAAAGAAGTTCCTGGTGATAGTTTTTGGTTAATTCAGTGGAGGTTGCATAGCATGTGATGTTATTTGTGAGTAAGGCCTTTTTTGCATGTCATCACTTGGTCTTACTGGGTAATTTCTCTATCACAGGCAGCGCAATCGCGCTGCTTAAGTAAAGAACGATGTTGGCACAATGTATTATTTTTTTTTCTTTAGACTTCGTATCGTATCGCACTTCGTATTAAAGGAGTTGTCGTAGAAACTTCAGAAAGGGCTCATTCGATTGGAAATTGGAGTGGTTTGTGCCCTTTTTAATAGTCAAAAGTGATTGGAAGGCAACTAACACCCCTTCTGCGCACACCGTTTACCCAAACACATCCAATCAAAATTTTGAGATAGCCATTTTGTTCAGCATAGTTGATTTCCAGATAGAAATTATCTTTTTGAGGAGGACACTCCCCCACAGGCCTCATGGCAAGGTTTATAAGTTATGCCCTGGGGGCACATAAGATCTTTATAGAAAGCGTTGTCGTAGAAACTTCAAGGAAGGCTCATTTGATTGGAAATTCAAAAGGCTGGTGCCCTTTTTAATAGTCGAAAGTGATGAGAAGGCAATTAACACCCCTTACACGACCACCATTTATCCAGACACATCCAATCAAAATTTTGAGATAGCCATTTTGTTCAAAGTAGTTGAAAGGGCTGGAAATTATATCTTTGAGGATGACACTTCCCCCAGAGCCCTCAGGGTAAGGGTTGTAAGTTATGCCCTAGGGGCATATAAGGTTTTTATTGAAAGCTTTGCAGTAGAAACTTGAAAAAGGTTTTTATAGACAGTGATGTTGAAGAAACTTCAAAAAGGGCTCATTTGATTGGAAATTAGAAGGGCTTGTGCCCTTTTTAATAGTCGAAAGTGATTGGAGGATAGCTAACACCTGTCCCACATCCAACAATTCTCAAGACACATCCAATCAAAATTTCGAGATAGCCATTTTGTTCGACGTAGTTAAACTATCTGGAAATTATCTTTTTGAGTATGACATTCCCCCCCCCCCCAGAGCCCTCAGGGCAAGGGTTTTAATTATGCCCTGGGTGCATATGAGGTTTTATTCTATAGAAAGCGTTGTCGTAGAAACTTCAAAAAGGAATCATTCGATTGGAAATTGAAACGTCTAGTGCTTTTTTTAATAGTCGAATGGGATTGGAGGGCAAGTAGCCCCCCTCTAACACCCACCATTTCCCCAAACACATCCAATCAAAAATTTGAGATACGCACTTTGTTCAACATAGTTGAAAGGTCAGGAAATTATGTCTACACAGCCCTCAGGGCAAGGGTTGTAAGTTATGCCCTGGGGTATATAAGGTTTTTATAGAAAGTGTTGTCATAGAAATTTCATGAAGGACTCACTGGATTGGAAACTGAAAGGCCTAGTGCCCCTTTTAATAGTCGGAACTGATTGGAGGGCAACTAACCCCCCTCTCACGCCCACCATTTCCCCAAACACATCCCATCAAAATTTTGAGATAGCAATTTTCTTCAATGTAGTTGAAAGTTCTGGAAATTAGGTCTTTGAGGATGACATCCCCCCCCGCCCTCAGGGAAAGCGTTGTAAGTTATGCCCTGGGGGCATATAAGGATTTTATTGAAAGCGTTGTAGTAGAAACTTTAAAAGGGCACATTAGATTGGAAATTGAAAGGGCTAGTGCCTTTTTTAATAGTTGAAAGTGATTGGAGAGCAACTAACGCCCCTCTCACGCCCACCATTTCCCCAAACACATCGAATCAAAATTTTGAGATAGCCATCTTGTTCAACATAGTTGAAAGTTCTGAACATTAGGTCTTCGGGGATGCTAACCCCTTTATAGCCCACAGGGCAAGGGTTTTAAGTTATGCCCTGGGGGCATATAAGGTGTTTATAGAAAGCATTGTCGTAGACACTCAAAAAGGGCACATTCGATTGGAAATTGAAAGGGCTAGTGACCTTTTTAATAGTCGAAAGTGATTGGAAGGCTTGACATTTTTATAGTAAAGATCGATTAGGGTACAATATATAATTATTTTTTTTGGTTTTTTGCTTAGGCCAGGGCACTTCGTATCGAAGGAGTTGTTGTAAGAACTTCGAAAAGGGCTCATTCGATTTAAAATAGAAAGGGTTAATACCCTTTTTAATAGTCGAAAGTGATTAGAGGGCAACTAGTCCCCTCCCATGCCCACCCTCCCATTTGCCCATTATGTTTAAAAACTAAATGTTGCCTTAGGACTGAATCGAAATGCACTGTGTTAATGCTAATTCCCAATAAGGCATCTCAGCAGTATCCCAAGAACAACTAAGGGTATTATGTTCAAACTTTCAGGGCTGCTTCTGCTCTTAAAATTTAACCAAATCAAAATAGCGTAAGTGTATCCAAACTATCAAAGAAAGTAAGCAGATTTTCTTGCGAATGGTATCAAGTTTTCTATTTCAGGTCAACTAGAGGAGGTATGAACTAAATTAAACACTACTATTTATGTCCAGATTTTTAAAAGGGTGTATGTTGTTAAAAATTGCTGAAAAATTTTCTCCAGCATACAAATAGCAGGCCAAACTATCAAGTCTTAAAAAAAGATCTAAAGTATTATTTTCTTTTTCCCTGAAAAGACTATGTCAATATAAAACGAACAGAAATTAATTAAAAAAACTTTTTCCACAGAATAAGTTTTTCAAAGAAAACTAAAGAACTCAATTTGCACTTTAAAGAAAAATACAAATGAATGTGCATTGTCAGTTTAATATACATATACTTATTTTTAGTAATTAAAATTGTAATATTATTTGATTTATTGAAGTTATGAAAGTAAAAACATTTATATTTTTTCTGTAGATTCTGGTTCTATTAGTAGGGCCTCTGCATCCTATACTACAGGGGGAACAAAGGATCTGTAACTTTATCCTAAATTTCTCAAAGGAATTTCCAGAGGAAATGATTGTTATATTTAGATACAGTATTGAATTCTGAATTGAATGTTAGGTTTATTTCTTAACCATCTCATCAGGGTCCTATATTCCAAATTGCGAGCAGACATCTTATTTACAAATACATTGTGGGTAATTTGATGGTAGTGCCCAATGTTGCAAATATTTTTTAGCTAAGCTTTGATAATTAATAGTTTTTAAGATATACCAGGTGGAATATAGCTACACAGGTAGGAATTATTTAGAGCTATACAAAGGGCGGTATTGTTTAGTCTAGATGTTGCTATATTGCTTCCTTGATTTTTTTTTTTTTCACGGAGCTTAAAGTTTCCAGTCTTACTAGTTTCCCATTCTCTTGGCCAACATCTATCTGCCAACTAAATTGCTATATGTGATGATATTCCACAAATACAGCATGTAATCCTGCAAGGGCTTTCCTGTACCCTAATGAAATTCCATTCCCCCCGTGACACCTCTGGGAAGCTTGAATGGACAGTTTTTAAGGACAATGAACTCCTACTGTCAACTAATGGGTGGTGAAAAATATAAATGTTTTGACTTTCATAACTTTATTAAATCAAATAATTTAACATTTTGATTACTAAATATCAGTACATAAATATTGAACTGACAATTCACATTCATTTGTATTTTTTTCAGTAAAGTGCAAATTATGTTCTGGCCTTAAGAAGACATAGGGGTTTTAAGCCCTACTAATGTTAATTTCTGCTCGTTTTGAGTTTGACTCGGTTATTTATTGTAATTTCCGTTCGTTTTGGTTTTCATTTACTTATTGGTGCTGATTTGTGGTTACCTAGTTTTACGATTGGTAGGTTATTTGCTTCTATATTGGTCAATTTTTATTTAATGAGGTTCTTTAAGTTTCTTTGAAAAACTTGCTTTGTGGAAAAAGTTTTTTTAATTAATTTCTGTTCCTTTTATATTGACATAGTCTTTTCAGGAAAAAAGAAAACAATACTTTAAATCTTTCCTTTTTTAAGACTTTATAGTTTGACCTGCTATTTGCATGCTGGAGAAAAATTTTCAGCTATTTTGTGAAACATACACTCTTTTAAAATTCTGGACACAAATAGCAGTGTTTAATTTAGTTCCGTACCTCCTTTAGTTGACCTGAAAAAGAAAACTTGATACCATTCGCAAAAAAAATCTGTTTACTTTATTTGATAGCTTGGATACACTTACGCTATTTTGAATTGGTTAAATTTTAAGAGCAGAAGTAGCCCTGAAAGTTTGAACATAATACCCTCAGTCGTTCTTGGGAAACTGCTGAGATGCCTTATTGGGAATTAGCATTAACACAGTGCATTTCGATTCAATCTTAAGATAATATTTAGTTTTTAAACATATTGGGAAATTGGGTGGGGGAGCATGGAAGGGGGAGTAGTTTCCCTCTAATCACTTTTAACTATTAAAGAGAGCATTAAAAGGGGTTACTTTGAACTAAAAGCACCTTTTTTCTCCTTTATTTTGCAATAAATTTTGTAAATGGTAACATCAAACAGTTCGTGGTAACGAACTGTAAGGAGCGACCCAGCTCAATGGTAACCGAAAGTCTAAAAAACGGAATTTTGGTACCAATAGATACATCAAAAGAATCAGATTTTAATATTGATTTCAAATATATAAGTTTTATGACGTTTGATCTTACTCATCAAAAGTTACGCGCCTGAGAAAATTTGGCTTATTTTCGAAAAAAGGGGAAAAGACTCTCTAAAAGTTATAGAACATTAATGAAAATCACACCATCATATTCAGCGTATCTGACAGCCCTACTGTAGAGGTTTCAAGCTCCTATCTACAAAAATGTGGAATTTTCCATTTTTTGCCAGAAGAAAGATCACGGATGCGTGTTTATTTGTTTTTTTTCCAGGGGTAATCGTATTGACCCAGTGGTGCTAGAATATCGTGAGAGGGCTCATTCAAACGGAAATTAAAAGTTCTAGTGCTCTTTTTAAGGGACCAAAAAAATGGAGGGCAACTTGGCCCCCTCACACGCTCATTTTCTTCCCGAAGTCACCCGATCGAAATTTTGAGATAGCTATTTTGTTCACCATAGTCGAAAATCTAATTGATATGTCTTTGAGGATGACTTAATCCCCCACTGTTCCCGGAGGAAAGGCTGCAAGTTATAAACTTTGCCCATTGTTTACATATAGTGGTGGTTATTGGCAAGTATTCAGGCGTTTTCAGGAGGATTTTTTTTCTAGTGGGGGGTCGGGGTTAGATTAGGGGTTACGTGGGAGGATCTTTCCATGGAGGATATTTCCTTGGACGAAGGGACATTTCTATTAAGGGGGCGCCAGATTTCCCAGCATTATTTAAAAAACGATCAGAAATTAAATAAAAAAACAAGTTTTTTTCAACTGAAAGTAAGAAGCAACATTAAAACTTAAAACGAACAGAAATTATTACGTATATGAGAAGGTTCGCCCTCTAGTCAATACCTCGCTCTTTACGCTACAGTTTTTTTAGTACTTTCAAAAGAGCCATCTATTCTAATTAACCGGCCTATGTGATTCAGGGGTTTGTGATTCGGACAAAATTCGAACTTTAGTGTAAAGAGCGAGGTATTGCCTAGGGAGCAAACTCACTAATATACGTAATACAAACATACGAATATAGAAATTCGTTACGTAAGTTAATTCGTAAGTTACGTCAGAACAAAATTTCGAGAAAGCCAATTAGCCAAAAAAAAGGAAAATTAATATGCAAATTTTGTTTTTATTATTCATGTACGGCGAGCCAAAAATCAAAGCTGCATTAATTCAAAAACGTTCAGAAATTAACAAAAAAAACAAGTTTTTTTAACTGAAAGTAAGGAGCGACATTAAAACTTAAAACGAACAGAAATTATTCCGTATATGAAAGGGGCTTTCTCCTCGTCAACGCCTCGCTCTTTACGCTAAAGTTTTTATTGTTTTGAAAAATAAAGTTGTGAGACAGAGTCACTTTGCTCTTTATGCTAAAGTATGACTTTCTCACAACTCTATTTTTTATAAACAATAAAAAAATTTAGCTTAAAGAGCGAGGCGTTGAGGAGGGGACAGTCCCTTTCATATACGGAATAGTTTCTGTTCGTTTTAAGTTTTAACGTCGTTCCTTACTTTCAGTTAAAAAAACTTTTTTTTTTTTATTTAATTCCTCTAAGATTCAATGTAAAAAAGGTCACTTATATTGAACAAAATTAAAAAGAAATACAGAAAATTAGACTGAGATCATGTCAAAAAACAGAACTTGCAGAAAAATCCCGGAAAACCGGGGGCTAGAATTTGTTTTCTTTGCAAAGTTTTTGTATGACTTTGTAACTTCATAGTGCCCTGTAATTTGGAAGGGGCCAAGTTCTATTGGAAAGAGTGGTTCAGCGAAAACACATCTTTCTTCAACAACACTGACATCACCTTTCTTGGGCCAGTTGTAACTGATGTCAACATTGCTCACACGTTCCATAGATTTTAACTTCACCATCCCCTCATCTGGAAAGTCATCTGTTTACCTATTGTAGATATCTTTCTCATAGAACACCGCATAGAAGTCAGGCAGTTTAATGGGGAGACCTGAGTCCTTCTTACAAGTAGAATTGTCACCACCCTTATGTTCACTGTTCTGGCCTTCATCCCAAATTCCCAATTAAGTTCACTGGAATCGTCTCACAGTTTTTCCGGCAAGTTGTCTGATGCGTTATCAGATGAGCAGTCTAGATTCAGGACTTCTCGTAACTTTTTTCCAGCTCCCTTTCCTTTATTTGGCTTCATTTTAGCTTTTCCAGATTTTACTTCACTCGTCCTTAAATCCTCAAGATCTTCATCTTCTCTGTCGCTCCATTCAGCTAGTGATTTTCTGGGAGCCTTGTTAAGCTTAGTTCGCTTACGCAAACCAGTACCAACAGTGACAAACCGCCTTTTTTAAAAAGAAGTTATGACAGAATCACCAACTACCTCATGGATTTTGTCATTTGATCGCCTATCGGGAATCTTTTCGATGCAACGCTTTCTGTCAAGCATGCTGTGAACCAATTTTGAAGGTTGACATTGTCATCCTTTGCCAGCTCATCCCAGAGGAGCTTCAATAGCTTTGGAAACACCTCCTTTCGGACTGAATTTTCGGCAGGGTTTCGCATCTTCTATTCTTCGAGGGTTCTTCTCCAGATTCGCTTAGTTAGCCCACAGAATGAAGACTATTGTTTTGAATATTCTATTTTATAAGATTTCAATAAAAACTTATATGCCCCAAGGGCATAACTTATAACCCTTGCCCTGAAGACTGTGGGGGGAGTGTCCTGCTCAAAGGTATAATTTCCTGAACTTTAAACTGCGTGGAACAAAGTAGCTATCTCAAAATTTTGATTAGATATGTTTGGGGAAATGGTGGGCGTGGAAGGGGTGTTAGTCGCTCTCCAATCACTTTCAACTATTAAAAATGGCCCTAGCCCTTTCAATTTCCAATCAAATGAGCCCTTTGGAAGTTTCTACAACAAAAGTTTCAAAAAAATCTTATATGTCCCCAGGGTATAACTTACAACCCTTGCCCAGAGTGCTGGGGGGGGGGGGGTTGTCATTCTCAAAGACCTAATTTCCAGAATTTTCAACTATGTTGAACAAAATGGCTATCGGAATATTTTGATTGGATGTCTTTGGAAGAATGGTGGGCATGAGAGGGGGGTTAGTTACCGTCCAATCACTTTCGACTATAACAAAGGGCATTAGCCCTCGCAATTTCGAATTGAATGAGCCCTTTTTGAAGTTTTACGACAACTCTATCTATAAAAACCTTAAAGGCCCCTATGGCATAATTTAAACCCTTCGCCTTTTCGGATCTGGGTGATATCTCATCCTTAAATACATAAATTACAAAGCTTTCAATTACGTTGAACAAAATGGCTATCTCTAAACTTTGATTTAATATTTTGGGGAAATGGTGGGCGTAAGAGGGGGGTTAATTACTCTACTCACTTTCGACTACTAAAAAAGGCAATTTCAATTTCCAATCAAATGAGCCCTTTTTGAAATTTCTATAACAACTTTCTAAATAAACTTTATACGCCCCCAGGGCAGAACTTACAACCCTTGCACTGAGGGCTCTGAGGGGGTTATCATCCTAAAAGACCTTATTTCAAGAACTTTCAACTACGTTCAGCAAAATGGATATATCAAAATAATGATTGGATGTGTTTGGGAAACTGGTGGGCATGAGAGGGGCGTTAGTCGCTCTCTAATCACTTCAAACTATTAAAAAAGGCACTAGCCCTTTCAATTTCCAATTGAATGAGCCCTTTTCAAGTTTCTACGCTTTCAATAAAAACCTTATACGCTCCCAGGGCATAACTTACAACCCTTGCCCTGAGGGTTATGGGGGGAGGAGGGGAAGGGAATGCCATCCTTAAAGACCTAATTTCAAAAACTTCCAACTACGTTGAATAAAATGGCTATCTAAAATATTGATTGGATGTGTTTGGAGAAAAGATGGGCGTGAAAGGGGGGTTAGTTGCCTTCAAATCACTTTCGACTATTAAAAGAGCACTAGCCATTTGAATTTCCAATCAAATGAGCCCTTTTTCAAGTTTCTACGACCAAGATTTCAATAAAAACCTTATATGCCCCCAGGGCATAACTTATAACCCTTGCCCTGAAGACTGTGGGGGAGTGTCCTTTCTCAAAAACATATTTTCTATTTGGAAATCAACTACGCTGAAAAAAATGGCTATCTTAAAATTTTGATTGGATTTGTTGGGAGGAATAATGGGCGTGGGGGAGCAAGTTACCCTCCAATCACTTTTGACTACAGAATAGTGCATTATCCCTTTGAATTTCAAAGTAAATTAGCATTTTGTGAAGTTTTTAAGACAACGCCTACTATACAAACTTTTTATGGCCCCTGGGCATAACAGAAAACTCTTGACCTGAGGGTTGTGAGTGAGTCCCCTCCTCAAAAAAAAATTTTCTATCTGGAAATCAACTACGCTGAACAAAATGGCTGTCTCCCCATTTTGAGTGGCTGTGTTGGGGGGAATGATTGGCGTGGGGGAGCTAGTTGTCCTCCAATCCCTTTCAATTATTAAAAAGGGCACTAAAACTCTCAATTTCCAATCGAATGAGCCCCTTTTGAAGTTACTACGACGACCCCTTCCATATGAAGTGCCTTGCTCTAAAGGAAAAAAATAATAAATAGTAAATTGTGCTAACATCGTTCTTATATGCCCTCAGGGCATAACTTAAAACCTTTACCCCGAGGGTTGTGGGGGAGTGTACTCCTCAAAAACGTAATTTCTATCTGGAAATTAACTACGCTGAACAAAATGGCTATCTCAAAATGTTGATTGGATGTTTTTGGGGGAATGATGGGCGTGGGGGGCTAGTTGCCCTCCAATCACTTTTGACTATTAAAAAGGGTACTAGCCCTTCGAATTCCCAATCGAATTAGCATGTTTTGAAGTTTCTACGACAACGCCTTCTATAAAAACCTTATATGCCCCCAGGGCATAACTTAAAACCCTTGCCCTGAGGGTTGTGGGGGAGTGTCCTCCTCAAAAACATATTTTCTATCTGGAAATCAACTACGCTGAACAAAATGGATATCTCAAAATTTTGATTGGATGTGTTTGGGGGAATGATGGGCGTCGGGGGGGGGGGGGGGCTAGTTTCCCTCCAATCACTTTAGACTATTAAAATGGGCACTAGCCACTCCAATTTCCAAACGAATGAGCCCTTTTTGAAGTTTCTACTACAACTCTTTCGATACGAAGTGCCCAGGTATGGAGAAAAAAAAACACATTGTGCCCACATCGTTCTTTAATTAGGCAGTGCTAGCGCGCTGCCTATGATTGAAAAGCAAAGCCATGCCATCCCTAATAGCTTTGGTTCGCTTGCAGGACAAAGTCATTTCGATCACTGAACTTGCGAATACTGAAGTCACTGAACTCCGACCTTCTCCAGTGGATTCAATTGCGTTTTTGCACTGTTTCACCGGTTGTGATACTGTGAGCTTCATTTTCTCCAAAGGAAAGAAGACGATCCTTAGAGCAGCTGTGCCGTGGTTATCTCGAATATCTGCTCTTACTGAACAGATTTTGGAACAAATCGACCGAGTAGTTGAGCTCGAGGAAGATATTACGAAGCTGTGCTGCGAGATTTTGATTGCCTCATACAGAAAATCAGAGGAATTTTCGTGTTTGAATTACTTCCGCATTCACTTGTTCCGTCACCGGGAAACACTGAAGAGCCTGCCTCCAACCGACGACTCCCTTTCCTTACATGTGAAAAGGTGCATTTACCAGTGGTCCATGATTCTGTAGGCCCTTATGCCTCGCCCCTCGCACATTTCTCCGCTTGATGTTGAATGGGAGATGAAGGACAGAAGGATAGTGTCCATTAAATCAACTCTTCCTGCTTGGCAATCCACTATTCAGAAAAATTCGCCATATTGCAATTGTAAATCTTGTGGACAAAAAAATCCGTGTGCAGATAGAGTTTGCGATATTTTGTGTTCTTGTTGTTGGAAGTGCTGCGAGGCCGATTCATACGAGGAATAATTGTGCATGAATAGAAATGGAGGGACACTAGGAAAAAAACGTAATGAATTTGGGAATGTGAGTATTAAATAAATAGTGTTAATTCTGACTTTGTTTAGTTTCTTTACCTGCGTCATTGCTGCCATTTTTTCTAACCAATCGCGTTAGTTATGAAGACATTCTATGGCCTATAGGCTTTTTTATCTCGTATTTGAGCGGAAAACTGCACCTCAAACTTTGTGGAAGATGCATTTTCTTGCATAAAACACCAAAATATAATAAAATGTCAGGTTTCGGAGTGTTCCACCCCTCGCAAGCAAGTGCCGCTAGCATTTTTCGAATCAGCGTGGTCGATTTAGGGGAGGGGGGTAGGCTAATACTCATACCTGCCCCATTCCGTCGTGGTATGTTTTACATTTTCAACACCTGGCGCCCGGACTATTGGTTCTAATGTACAAATTACCTAAAGAAGATATAGAGGGTTTTTTGTCTTTTCTTCTTTTTTGTGAACGAGAATGTATTTAATTAGATTTAGCAATGAAATAGTTCGCTTGTCTTCTAAAAAATGATGAGCATTCAGTCGTGAAAATACTATTTGTCCAACAAGGCTATTTGTGTTTATTTTTAGGGGTTTTCTTATGTAAGTATGAATTTAATCAGCAGCAAAATACTTTTTCACTAAGATAAAAAGTGTAGTGAACGGCTTGTAGTGAATTCGGCTAGTTAACGGTGCATGTTTTCTGCATGTGTATGTATTACCGTGAATGTCCGACATTTGTGAATGTTGACATTCGCCGGTGAATTTCCGAGATGCCTTTTTTGTCCTTGGATTTAGTCAACGATGCTAGTCAACTTTTTCAATTTTAGGTAAGTTCTGATGGTGACAGGTTAGGTTGGGTAAGGTTTTTAACCCATTTTTAAAATTTATAACCTAAATTGACCTAACCCAATCTAACCTTAGCGTTTACCATCAAAGCTTGCATAAGACTGAAAAAGCTGATTCGCAAATCTAATTGAATCCAAGCAGGGAAAAGGAAATTTCGGACATTCACAGGTGAATATTGACATTAACCAGATTTCCGACATTCAAAGTAACATATACATCGTCAGTCAGGTATCAAAAGATCGTATCTCCATAATTGTAAATTTTCAGAGGAACAGAGAAAACCTCATAACGTTTTTATTTCCCCTCCTATAACCGCAAAACAAAAAGCGGATTGATATCTACTGATTTCCATATCGAGTTTTGCTTCACAGTTATCAGAGGGGAAATAAAAAAGTTGTAAGGTTTTTTTGCTCTTCTGAAAATTTACAATTATGGAGATACGTCCTGTTGATTCCTGACTGACGACATGCAAACTGCCAGGGTGGAAAGTTCTTAAAAGTTTGTTACAGGATAAAAAAAACTAAGTTTTGGAACAACGTTCGAGATATAAGTTCCGGAATTTTAGTTTTTGCTCATGCCAATAGAACTTATTGAGAATTAAACGACAAGTGAAGTTCTACTACGCAATAAGGCCCTCTAGATTACTGGTATTAACCTATTCTATCTTTCCCTTTTTTATACTTATAATTTTTAGATTCGCAACAATAGGTTATAAAAGCGGTTTTATTCGCAGCATAATTACATATCCTGTAAAATTAAGCATAAGACGTTATGCAAAATAGGGCAGACATTCTAGCCATCCTGAATGTTGACATCATTCAGCAAATGTAAGCAGGAAGCAAGGTGAAGATCCTAAGGAGAATAACATACTAGCTACAACAAATATGAAGGATGGCCCTTTCTGATATAGAACCGTGACAGAGCCGAATGGATTGAAGTGTTGAATCACAATGATGGAATATCTTGCCAAGATCATAATTCTTCTTAATTGTTTCGCTACATAAACCCAACCCGGTTTAAATGGGTCATTTGTAAGGATAAACATCCATATTTTCTTATATATGAGGCTGGGCATAAAGATCATAATGTGTAAGGAATTAGAAAAGGGTTTCGAGTCTTCTAAAATTCAGACTTTAAAGAGGCCGCAAATAGCTAATTTCCATTTACGGCTCAGTGCAATGTTTTACTACATCAATATACGATTAATGATAGTCAAAAGATCACTGACATATTGATGCCCCTTTATGGCATGGGTACTTACTTGTTATAGCGACCACACCAAAGAAGGGAAATTAGGCTAATAATAATGAAACATACCAAAATATGATGAAAATACAATACTTTTGTAACAAAACTATGGAAACTGCAAAAGAAAATTATGGAAAGCAGGCCGCCCAGAACGCATTAAATTAAATACATAACCTAACCACCTCTATATATTAAATATTTAATTAAAATACACCCGCATAGATACCGTTTATCTCGCTCATGCTAAGCTGACTATCTCCGAGTGGACACAGAAAACCGGTTTCATTACAGATCAAGAACAAAGTGTGGTCCAGGGCCGTATCCAGGATTTTTTTTGGGGGGCGGGGGGTACAAAAGGGGATTTTACAACAGAAAACTTTCAAAAACGCATAAAAATTTGGGTACTTGTATGATATACCCCCTGCAGCTCAAGAAGTGGTTAGATTAATTCTAATAAAATATACCTAAGTATGATAAAAATACAAAACTTTGGAAACAAATTTGGGCTATATATTTGCACATTAGGGGGGTGTGAGTAAAGTACAACGGGTATGCATGTAAAATGTGTTAAATACAATTATTCTTATATTATGAAGTAAGAATTGTCTTCTGACTTCATACTGTCCAAATACTTTACCCCCACCCCTAATGTGCAATATATAGCCCAAATTATATATTTCTTATCTATTCTGTCATTTCTGTTTGTTTTTTCTCACGCTAATTTGACAGAAACTAGCGAAAGAAGCCGGTTTACAGTGCGTCAATGCATGAACAACTTGAGCTGCAGGGGGTATATCACACAAGTACAAAAATTTGTTTATGTTCATTTTTGTTACGTTTTTACGAGTCGGAAAAAAATTCCGGGGGAGGGGGTCAAACCCCTGCCCCCTGGATACGGCCTTGGTGTGGTCGCTATAACACGTAAGCACCCTCACAGGATTTTTTATTGTATTTACGTATAAATGCAATGTTCACCAAATCAATTAACTACTCCTTAAAAGCAACCTTTTTATTAGACCCTTGACTGTACGTTCCTAACGACAATCCCCCCCCTTGCGTAAAAATTAGAGTTAACTAGACATTCAGGGCCAAGGCCCAATAACATGTTCCCGCGAATGTAACCCATGGGTCCCAGCAATGGGTTAAATTGTATGGTGATGCAGAACACCATCATGGGAGGATCCTTTACAGGAGGACAACTGCGAAGGGCGTAAGATTCAGATCTATGGACAACAGCCACTGCAAAGGGCTGCCTCGACCCTTATGGGGCACCCACAAGACTGGGGACCTTGAGGTTAACTCTATTCCCAAGAAATTTCAATGGACCTTAGACCTAAAAAAATTGCAAATACGGCTACGGTGTTCTCGGCAAGCGACGTGGCCCCCTTGGCACGGGTGTCGAGAAGTAAGCCAGCCAACGATACAATGGCGTTCCCGGCAGGTGACGCGACTTCGAATATGGTGACGAAGTAGAAAAATCTACAAGCCATATCCTTGGGGAAACTAACTACAGTCACAAAATCAAGAATAAGTATTGATTGATGGAACTTCGGATCTGTTAAACAAGAAATTACGCAAGCTCTCCTTGTCCATGAGATGGAGAAGTACAGTATTGACATATTATGCGTTTCTGAGGCCAAAATCTCCTATTTTGGCTCAACAGTAATTAAAGCACCCAAAACGTTATAATAGTTCCACTTTTTCTACTCTGGAGTAAACGATAACTCGGGACTCCATGGTGTTGGTTTCATTATGAACCAAAGAACCAGAAACGCACAATTCTTGAGTGGGATCCTGTTTCTCCTCGAATGGCTAGGATTAGGCTTAAAGGAAGCCCTGCAAACGTATCCATTCTCTCCACATACGCCCCTACTCGTGATGCCACAGCTACTGCTAAGGATGAATTCTATTCGGAATTGCAACAACTGTCTTCTTCAGTTGTTGCACAAGACTACCTCATTATTGCAGGAGACTTCAACGCGAGAGCTGGTCTATCTGATAACCCATACACAAGTCCTTGGAAAGTTCGGACTGGGGCAAAGATGTGAAAATGGGCAAAGGCTGGTAAATTATGCTTTGGTGAATCATCTTGTTGTAACCAACACCATATTTCAGCACAAGTTAAGCCATCTACTGACCTGAAATTCCAACGATGGCCCAAATTGACTTCATTCTCGTCCGCCAACGTTGGAGAAGTAATAGACTCCCGCTCTTAAAACGCTGCAGACACAGGCTCAAAATCAGGGTCTGATCACAAGCTAGTACTTGCAAAAATCCTACTTTGTCTTGCATCTTGGAGAGAAAATAAGCCAAAAGCCCGAATCGACATGGGTAAGCCACAAGATAAAAAAGTTCGGCAAACTCTAAATAAGGAGCTAACAAACCGTTTTGATGCCCTAAACTTAAATGAAGAGGAAAACCGCGACCCTAAGCAAAGATGGGAGACCTTATAAATAGTGATGGAGAGAACACTGAAGAGATCCTAGGCCGAACGAAAGTGAAACTACAACATTGGAATACCACCAGAACCCAGTCAATAGTCAAATAACGTAGGGAAAAGATGAGATACATCACGAAAGAGTTGCGCAGACAAGTCAAGCGCTCGGCTCGTCTAGAACCCCGTGAAATGTGGGAAAAGACTGCTCTGTCCTTACAAAAAGCAGCACGCGCTCATGACACCCACAAACTCTACTAGGTTCTTAAGGAATTGACTGCTAAGAAAGATGCTGTATCTGAAGTTGTCAGAGACAGAGCACGAAATGCCATTAGCTGTCGAAAGTAACGTTTGATAAGATGGAAAGATCACTTCCAAACACTACTTAACCAATCCCCGTCATCAGTTCCTAGTTGTTTCCCCATTTGTGTCAAAAAGAAACTTACAGTATCGAGTTAGCCGCCCCAACAAGAGCGGAAATACTCGAAGCGATTAAGGCCATGAAGAACAACAAAGCCCCAGGCCAAGATGGTCTCCCCCTATAAATATACAAACAGTACCCCGAGATCGCAGCGGAGCAGCTCCATTGTATCCTTGAGGATGTATGGAGGACCAACACTTTCCCAAAGGATTTGATGACATCAGTTATTCTCCTTTTTTACAATAAAACTGATAAAACTGAGTGCAAAATATACCAGGGAATAAGTCTAATTGACATTGCAGTAAAAAAAAAAAAAAAAATGGGATTATCCTCCTTAACCACTTCAAGGGGGCAAGGGAGAAAAGAACTCGCGAAAATTAAGTCGGTTTCCGTCCTGGTAGAAGCTGTACTGGCAATATTTTTACATTTCGCCTGATTGTCTAGCATTTTGAAAGGCACAACTTGCCTCTTATTCTGATATTTCTGGACTTCGTTTACGCCTTCGTTCCGATCACTCGCCAAAAACTTTGGAAAATTCTTGAAAATGATGGAATGCCTCTGAAACCTGTCGAAGTGCTTAAAGCATACTACAAGGGTTCTGTGAGCCGAGTTCGAGTTTACGGAGAAGAGACTGAAGAAATTCCGGAGTTTGGAGTAAAACAAGGCTGCGCCCTATCTCCGACTCTGTTTAACTATTGTATTGATCGCGTGCATGAAAATGCATTATCTTCTCATCCAGGAGCTCATATTGAACAGAGCCTTTCACTTGGAGACCTTGAATACGCTGATGATGTCACAATCCTCTCAGACCCAGAGAAAGCTCAAATTAAGCTCGATGAGGTAGTTACTTGGGAAGTTCGCATTGGCTTGAAAGTCAATACAGAGAATACACAATTTATCGCAATAAATCAAAATGATCCTATTTCGTTAACTGTAAATCAAGTACAGTTGGATCAGGTCAACAGCTTCACATACCTTGGCTCCCAGCTTTGAGCTGATGGATCTTCTGAAGCCGATATTCAATAGCGATTGCAGGAGGCACAGACGGTCTTTGCTTCCCTTAGGAAATCGTTGTTGAATCAGAGTGAAATTAGTGTAAGAACTAAAGTTCGAGTATACCTGGCTTTGGCTCGAATAATACTTCTTTATGCATGCGAAACTTAGTCAGTAAAGCGACTACATGAAAATGCACTGAAGGTGTTTAAGGATACTTGTCTGCGTAGCATCCTCAGGTTAAATCTGAACGATCGTATAGCAAACGTGGATAAACGGAGAATCTGTGGTATCAAGAGATGCGTTGCCATCACGATCAAGGAGCGTCGACTGAAATGGTTGGGCCATGTCTTACAGAGGCCAACAGAGTACTCGCCTCGCCGAATCCTTCTAGCTGAGCCACTTGGCTCATGGAAGAGACGCCAAGGAGGACAGCGGAAAAGCTGGTGGAACATGGTTAAATCAGACCTTGAACCTATTGGAGGGTTCAGAAAGTTTGGTCACAGATGAACAACCCAATGGCTCCCATTTGCAAAGCAGCTGGCAGCAGACCGCACTACGTGGTTCAAACAGGTCTCGAAGATCCTCGATACCGGGCAAGGTGGAAAAGCTTTATTCCCGTCACAAGTAAAAGTAAGTAAGTATGGGTCACAATAAGTCCGGAAAACTGCATGCGACTATGTCTTCGGGGACAGGTTATATGTTCGAACTTACGTGTTTGTTCTTAGCTATGAATTTGAAAACCAGATACAAATTTTATTTGCACGAAGAAACAATAAAATAGCTACATTGAAAATTGTTCGGCACGGATCTTTGTAGTTCTAGACATGTGGATCTGCAAAGTTTACATTTTGCTGATTATCTATGAGACGGCCCAGGACAATTCGCCATCGCCAAGCTCAACGTCACTAGCGGATAAGTATGTATTTTCTCATACTTTTTATAACACCAACAGTAGCTTTAAAATGCCTGTAATAAAACGTTCAATCTTAAAACAAGTAACTCGAAGAAAATCAATTTTTCTTTAGGGGAACATCGATTTCTTTTCTCTTAGCGCGACATTTTGAATGATCTTACGAGTTAATTAAATAAAAAAACAAGTTTTTTCAAATGAAAGTAAGGAGCAACATTAAAACTTAAAACGAACAGAAATTATTACGCATATGAAGGGGATTGCCCCCTTCTTAACACCTCACTCTTTACTCTAACGTTTTTTAGTACTTTAAAAGACGCGTTTTATTGTTCTAATTAAACGGCCTTTGTGTTTCAGGAGTCATAATTAAAGAATTGGGATACAATTCAAACTGTAGCGTAAAGAGCGAGGTGTTGAGGAGGGGGCAACCCCTTTTATATACGTAGTAATTTCTGTTCCTTTTAAGTTTTAATGTTGCTCATTACTTTCAGTGGAAAAAACTTGTTTTTTTTATCTAATTTCTGATCATTTTTTCAATAATGCCAGGATATCTGGCCCCACCTGCACGGAAAAACCCCTTCCCCACGGAAATAGCTTCTAGACAATTCAATCCCGGTGAAAATTTACTCCGGACAATTACTCTTAACCACTCTGCGCGTAAAATTGAGACGGAAAAGCGGAACCAAGACATGTAAAAGCAGTTTTGTATAGGAATTCTGACAACCATCCCGCGCCTAATTTACCATGACAAGTCCACTTTCTGTAAACTTCCCTCCCCATGGAAAATTCCCCCAGGGGAAAAACCCCAAGCAGAAAATTTGTCCCCCACCACCCGAAAATGTATGCCTACATCCCAATAACAAATACTATGCGCAAACAATGGGTAAATTTTATAACTACTACTACTACTACTAACAACTCACCGTAGCACCGAGCCGCCTGAGGCCAACACAGCTACGCATGCTCCTCCTCCATCCCAATCTATTCAAAGCCTCCCTTTTTACACCCTCCCAGGAAGTTCCCATTTCCTTTAAATCTTTCCTTATGACGTCCTCCCACACCAGACGGTGACGACCTGCTTTTCGTTTAGCCCTAGATGGTTGGCCGAAAAGAACAATCTTCGGCAATATGTCATCCTTCATCCGCACAACGTGCCCTAACCACCTCAACCTTTCTTTCATTATAGCCCTAGACAGCGGTATTGAACGACATTATTCGTATAGCCTATTGTTTGAAATACGGTCTGTCAGCCAGGTACCCAGAACAATCCTTAAGCAGTTTCTCTGGAAAACATCTAGTAAATATTCATCCGCTTTTCGGAGCGTCCATGCCTCAGAGCCATATTTGACCACTGTCATCGCTGTAGCTTCTAATATTCTAATATTGGGTTGCAGAATTATCTTCCTATTCTTCAAAGCTTTTTTTAACTGTGAAAAATACCCTAAGCCTTGGCTATTCTACTTTCAACATCATCACTGCTCCCCCCATCTTTACTAAGAATACTACCAAAGTAAGTGAAACTGCCCACATGATCAATATTTTCGTTTCCCAATGTCACATTTTCTTCTTCACTTATTCCTAGCCTTAGTGATTTAGGCTTCCTAACATTAATTTTCGAACCAATTCTAGCACCCTGAACTCGCAAAACCTCTAAAAGTTCATTCATTTTGCTCACACTTTCATCTAGGATGCTTAAATCATCAGCACAATCCAAGTCCAGGAGACTTTTTCCTCCCCATTTGATTCCGTGGTCTCCCATTGCCTTTCCTGTGCTCCTTAAAACAAAATCCATCAAAATAATCCATATAAAGGGGGATAGAACACAACCCTGCTTAACTCCTGATTTAATACAAAACCAGCTGCTAACCTCATTTCCTACCTTAACCGCAGCAGTATTATTCTCGTACATGGCACTAATCACTTTAATGTATTTGTCTGGTATACCATACAAGGATAAAACCTTTACTAAAGCTCTTCTATCAACAGAATGGAACGCTTGCTCATAATCTATAGAACTAAGGACCAAAGGTGTTTGAAAACTCAGGCACTTCTCAATTATTAGCCTAAGAGTGAAAATTTGGTCGACACATCCTCTACCTTTTCTAAAACCGCATTTTATACCCATGGGCATAATTATTGAGCTTTTCAACTATGATGAACAAAATGACTATCTCGAAATTTCGATCGGACGATTTTGGGAAAAAAGGGCGGGGGAGGGGGCCTAGTTGCCCTCCAATGTTTTTGGTCACTCAAAAAGGGCACTGGAACTTTTAATTTCCGTTCGAATAAGCCGTCTCCCGATATTCTAGGACCACTGTGTCAATACAATCACCCCTGGGGAACACAAAAAAAAACAAAAAAAACAAATCATGGTTGCAGCGGCAGCTGCAACCATGATAAAGAGTGAACCACAGCCCATAGTGATCAAAAGTTGAAAAACGCGTTTTCAAGAAAACTGCCTAGTGAAAAAAAATTGCCATCTGACACTAAATCAAAAATGCTAACTATTATTTTAGTTAATTTGAAAAGTAAAAGTGTATTGCAAAAAGAAATTTATGGTGATTTCAAAAAAGAGCCTGAAACCCCTTGCAAATAGCATCAGATTGAAATAAAAGGTGCACCATTGGAATCAGCATGGTCCAAAATCTTTTGAAGGATAATTATAGTCCCCCACCTTGAGCACCAAGGAAAATGACTTTTTGTATGGGTAGCATTGATGTCTCCTTTTTTCACCAGCGCTAGCGAATGACCAGAGCATCATAGAGAGATGTTAAATGGCTCATTCGAATGGAAATTAAATCTGCTAGCGCCCTTTTTAAGTGACCAAAAAGATTGGGTGGCAAATAGACCCCCCCCCCCTACAGGCCCCCTCCCCCAAAACTAATCCTATAAAAAAATTTAGATAGCCATTTTGTTTAACATAGTTCAAAGGTCCAATATATATGGTTTTGATAATGATATGGCCTCCATAGTCCCTGGGGAAGGGCTGTATGTGGTATCGGGCGTATTGATATCGCATGTATCGTATGGGGAATATCGGTATCGGTATCCGTTGTTTTTCTTCATTCATTTGATACGCTCGTTTTTTAAAGCATGTCCCGGCAAGGTATCATGGTTGCAGCGGTAGCTGCAACCTAGTAAAGAGCGAACAACAGCCCATAGTAACCAAAAGTTAAAAAACACGATTTGAAAAAAACTGCCTGGTGAAGAAAATTCCATATGACACTGCCTCAAGAATGGTAACTATTATTTCGGTTCTTCTTAAAAGTAAAAGTTTATTGCGAAAAGTAATTTATGGTGATTAAAAAAAAAAAAAATCGAACCCCTCGAAAATGGCGTCAGATCAAAATCAAACGTGTACCATTGGAATCAGCATGGTCGAAAACCTGGTACAAGGAAATTACATCCCCCCTGCCTGAAAAAAACAAGGAAAATCAGTTTTTTGCATCGGTAGCACTTATCTGTCTCCGTTTTTTTTTTTTTTTTTTCTTTCTTTTTTTTCAACAGGCCTAGCCGGCTACCAGAACATCATAGAGAGATGCTTAATGGCTCATTCAAAAGCTATTTCTCATATCTGCGTGCTTTTTATAAATTCCACCATCTACAAGTGCCATATGTCACTAAAATAGCACCTTTTGTGCGATTTCTCTAGGGGGGGGGGGCACTAACAGGCTACCAGAACATCGTAGACAGATCTTGTTTAACTTATATACAAGATATTGCTCATATATACGTCTTTTATATAAATTCCACCATAAGAAAGTTCCAAATGGCACTAAAACGGCACTTTTGCTGTCGTTTCTCAAGTGGAAGAGCTGGGGCTATTGGGCTAGCAGAACTTATAAGAGTGATGTTTATTGGCTCATTTGAAAGCTATTTCTCTTATATGCGTGCTTTTTTTTAATTCCATCATTCGTAAGGGCAATATAGCACTCAAAACAACACTTTCGGTGCCACTTCTTAAGTGGTAAAGCTCTGAAGTACAAAACAGGTACTATTGTAATAGTTATGTTCCAGAACCCTTAACTTGAGTTTCACAAGAACCTCGTCTGCCCATCAGTAAGTTACTGAAACATTAGCAGGCTACCACACCGTCATCGATATATGTTTAATGGCTCAATTATATGCTATTGCTTATATTTAATAGGTTTTTAGAAATTCTACCATCTATTAGATTTCACAGATTTTAATGTTAATTAGTTTCTGAGGAGAATTTACAATGAACTCTGTCATGGTTGAAGCATTAGCTGCAACCTAGTAAAGAGCGAACCACAGCGCATAGTAACTAAAAGGTAAAAAATGTTAAAGCTGTCGTTTTTCTTCTTTTTTCCAGGCCTAGCGGGGTACTAGAACATCATAGAGAGATTCTTAAGAGCTCATTGAAAAGCTATTTCTCATAAGTTCGTGGTTTATACAAATCTTGGAAAATCTTTGTAAAATCTTGAAAGCGTCCAAAACCCTTAACTGGAGGTTTGCAAGAATACCTCGAGCAAATTCCTCCTCCGGTCCCCCTTAATAAGCTACGCAATTAAAGTCCTACAAATACCAATATATTAAATTATATTATTAGAGGTGTGGTTCTGTCAGTACAGCGCTGGACTTCAAATTAGATTATCATGCATTCGATTCCAGCTTGGATTTTTTTTTTTATCATGGTTTGTCCCTTCTTATGATTAAATAAAAAAAACAAGTTTTTTAAACTGAAAGTAAGGAGCGACATTAAAACTTAAAACGAAAAGAATATTCCGTATATGAAAAGGGCTGTCCCCTCCTCAACGCCTCGCTCTTTATGCTAAAGTTTTTTATTGTTTTAAAAAATAAAGTTGTGAGACAGAGTCAAACTGTAGCGTAAAGAGCGAGGCGTTCAGGAGGGGACAGTCCCTTTCATACACGGAATAATTTCTGTTCATTTTAAGTTTTAATGTCGCTTCTTACTTTCAGTTTAAATTGTTTTAACTTGTTAAGTTAAACATTTTAGCAGTTTAACTTGTTTTTTTTATTTAATTTTTGAACGTTTTTGAATAAATGTTTAATTTTATTTACGAACGTTTTTATTAGTAATAAATATACATAACTTACGAATTAACTTACGTAACGAACTTCTATATTCATATATTTTTAATACGTTTATTAGGGGATTCGCCCCCTAGTCAATACCTTGCTCTTTAGGTTAAGGTTTAAATTTTGTTCCAATTCTCTAGAAATGACCGCTTATTCACAAAGGCCGTTAATTAGAATAAATAGCTCTTATGAAAGTACTAAAAAGTCTTTGGCTTACAGAGCGAGGTATTGACTAGGGGGTGAACCCAATCATATATGTAATATTTTCTGTTCGTTTAAAGTTTCGATGTTGCTGCTGTTGCAGTTGAAATACTTGTTTTTTTATATTAAATTTCTGATGTTTTTTTGAATAATGCTGGGAAGTCCGGCGTCCCCTTCATAGCAATGTCCCTTCCCCCATGAAAACATCCTTCATGGAAAGATCCTCCCCCATAACCCCCGACCCACCCACCCCCCACTACCAGGAAAAATCTCCCCTGAAAACGTCTGTATACTTCCAAATAACCAATACTATATGTTAACATTGGGTAAAGTTCATAACTTTCAGCCCTCCCCCCGGGAACTTCGGGGGATTAAGTCATCCTAAAAGACATACTTATTATATTTTCGAACATGCTAAACAAAATGGCTATCTCAAAATTTTGATCAGGTGACTTTGGGAAAAAATGAGAAGGGAGAATGAGAATGGAGGCCTAGTTGCCCTCCATTTTCTTTGGAAACTTAAAAAGGACACTAGAGCTCTCAATTTTCATTCCAATTAGCCCTCCCACGATATTCTAGGACAACTGGGTCGATACGATCACCCCTGGGGAAAAACAAAAACAAAAAACAAATAAACACGCAGCCGTGATCTTTCTTTTGGCAAAAAATGCAAAATTCCACATCTTTGTAGATAGGAGCTTAAAACCTCTACAGTAAGGTTCTCTTATACGCTGAATATGATGGTGTGATTTTCATTAAGGTTCTATAACTTTTAGGGGCTCTTTTTTCCTTTTTTCCAAAATCAGCCAAATTTTCTCAGGCACCTAACTTTTGATGGGTAAAATTAAACTTGATGAAACTTATATATTTGAAATCAGCATTAAAATCCAATTCTTTTGATGTATCTATTTGTATCAAAATACTGTTTTCTAGAGTTTTGGTTACCATTGAGCCGGGTCGCTCCTTACTTACAGTTCGTTACCACGAACTGTTTGATTACTTTTCAGATAATCCACTATTTTTGCAAACGTGATGCACTCATTTTTTAAGGCATTTCACGGGAAGACTGATTTTAAACCTATTACTCTTATCTACGTGTTTTTTTATCAATTTTACCATCCAAAAGTGCCATATAGCACTTAAAACGGCACTTTTGGTACCACTTCTTAAGTCGAAGAGTTTGGAAGCATAAAATGGTATCGTTGCAAAAGTTTTGTTCCAAATCCCTTAACCGGAGGTTTATAAATACCCATTAAATATACTCCCCCTCCAGACCCTCTTAGTAAGTTTCATAAATCGCATACTCGTCTCTAAATTGAAAGATTATTTAGAAAACAAATTGAGTAAAAATAAAAACAGTTTTGAATTGAACCTTCAAACTTCACTCTGCGATGAAGGCTATGTGTTACTACTAACGGCGGTAAATGAGGCGAAGGGACTTCCTTGCCCCCTTAGTTTTTGTTCTTGTCTGGGTTTTGAAAAACACATTTTTTGGTCATTTGACTAGAAACGAAATGGCCATTGTTTCATTTAAAAAAGTTTGTGAAACGACTAATAACGCATTTCGTGGAAAGGTGCTATCAAGTCAAATTTATAAAAAATAAATAGGCATAAATATAAGCTTTTAAACAAACCCAAAAGCTGATTTATTTCTGTACAGCGGCCAGCTTGTTCCTGCTAGTCAGTAGGTGATTTATAAAGCCCTGTCTTCATTAAGGCTTTTTCAGGAGAAGTCGGCCGAGTAAAAACAGCTTTTTGCTCATCGAAAAACAAACGTTCCTACAAAACATTGTTTTGTGTATTGTTTTGTGAAGTATAAATAATGAACTTTATGTTATAGACTGAAAGTTTTTCTTAGTTGCCAAGGTTGTTTGAAGTCTTTTCTAGAGGTTCCTTATCTACCCTAGATCGGTGATGATTAGAAATTATATTAAAAATAAGTCTTCAACTAAAACTAAGAAGTGACATTAAAACTTAAAACGAACATAAATTATTCCGTATAAATTAAAAAGATTATGGTAGCGTTGTTTCTACATTAATCTTTAATCAAAAACGAACAAAGATTAATTTAAAAAAACAAAGTTTTCCCGAGGGAAATAAAGAGCGAAGTTGAAACTTAAAGTGGAAAAAAATAATTACTTCACAGCCTATTTAATACGTAACAATAAAACTAGTACAAATAAACCAACTAATTATGTTTCCCTATGCTTTTAGGATTATACAAAACTAGCGCTTTACTGAAAACACAAAATAATATAGGAGTCTTGGAATAGTAAAAGCAAACCAATTAAGGAAACTTTTTACAGAATAAAAATTTTATCAATCCCTTTTAGGACCAATCGCTTTTAAGATAAAGCAACAATCTATTTTAGGATTTTGCTTTATTTTGTTTTACGTTTAATTTGGTATCACTTCTGCATAATGGCTCAGTTCAATGGCTGGCTCTCGTTTTGGTTCTGAAAAGAACATGTCTTGATTAGTTTGTACACAAATTCGGAGTAAAGCCGTAATGATAGTATTAGGACATAGGACTGAAGACTACTTTAGAATTTGTATCATAGCTTGAAATTCACTGTTGTATAAAGAGAAATAATCAGATTTCCAGAGTTCATATTAGTAATAGGCTACTAAAGCATACTTCTTACAGTTTAAGACTGTATATTACCCACTATTGGTACTATAGCTGGTGAGAGCAAAGCATAGGAAAACATAATTAGTTGGTTTATTTGTACTAGCTTTATTGATACGTATTAAAAGGCTGTGAAGCAATCATTTTTTTCCATTTTAAGTTTCAACTTCGCTCTTTACTTCCCTCGGAAAAACTTTGTTTTTGAAATTAATACACTCATACGAGATTTGTGGTGCCACAGCGCTAGACTTCAAACTAGATTATCATGTGCTCGCTTCCAGCTTGGATTTTCTTTCAATCATGGTTTGTCCCTTTTTATGATTACTTTTCAGATAATCCATAATTTCTGTAATCCATTATTTCCATTATTTCAGATAATCTCATTTTTTAAGGCATATCCCGGGAAGGCATATTGTGAACTCATATCTACGTGCTTTTGTCAATTTTACCATACAAAAGTGCCATATATCACTACAGACGGCACTTTTGGTACCACTTCTTAAGTGGAAGAGTTTGGAAGCATAAAACGGTACCATTGCAATAATTATGGTCCGAAACCCTTAACTGGAGGTTTATAAGATCCCCTCACATATACTCCAGACCCTCTTAGTAAATTTCATAAATCAACTAGTCATATTAAAAGTAAAAGACAACTGCGAAAACAAACCAACTAAAACTAAACAAATTTCAACTAAACATCTACCAAAAATTAAGCTTGATTGATCAACAGTTTTGAATTGAACCTTCAAACTTCACTCTGTGATGAAGCCTACGTGCTAGTTCTAACGGCTGTAATTGAGGGGAAGAGACGTCCTTGCCCCCGTAGTTTTTGCTCTTGCCTAGGTTTCGAAAACTCAACTTTTTTTGGTTATTTCATTGGAAAAGGCCCTTGTTTCATTTAAATAAGTTGGGGAAACAACCGAAAGTGCACTTTGTGGGAATGTGCTATCAAGTCAAATTTATAAAAAGTGATTAGGCATAAAGATCAGCTTTTAAATGAGCCCTTAAGCAGCTCTCTTTTGTTACAGTAGCCTTCTAGTTTCTGATAGTCAGTAGGGGATTTATAAAGCCCTGTGTTCTTTATGGATTTTTCAGGCCAGTAAAAGTCGGCCGAGCTAAAACATATTTTTGCTCATCGAAAATAAAACATTCACGAAAAACATGTTTCGTTCTGTGAAGCATAAATAATGAACTTTATTTTACAGACTGAAAGATTTTCTTAGCTGTCAAGGTTGTTTGCAGTATTTTTTAGAACTGTGTTATTACCCCTAGACTGATGACATTTAGACCTTACATTGTAAACAAATTATCAACTGAAGATAAGGAGTGGCACTGAAACTTTAAGCAAACGTACATTATTCCGTAAAAATAAAACAGATAACGGCATTATTGTTTCTGCAATAAATTTTAATAACAAACAAACAAAGATTAATTTAAAAAAACAAAGTATTTCCGAGGGAAGCAAAGAGCAAAGTTGAAATTTAAAAAGGACAAAAATTATTACTTCATTGCCTATTTAATATATACTAATATAACTAGTACAAATAAACCAACTAATTATGTTTCACTACGCTTTTATGATTATACAAAACTAGCGCTTTACTGAAAACAAAAAATAATATTGGAGTTTTTGGTACAGTAAAAGCCAACCAATTAAGGACACCTTTTATAGAATCAAAATTTTATCAATCCCTTTTAGGACCAATCCCTTTTAAGATAAAGCAACAATCTATTTTAGGATTTTGCTTTTTTTTTACGTTTGATTTGGTATCACTTCTGCACAATGGCTCAGATCAATGACTGGCTATCGTTTTGTTTCTTAAAAGGACATGTCATGATTAGTTTGTACACAAGTTCGAAGTAAGGTCATCTTGATAGTATTAGGACTACAGACTAGCTTTAGAATTAGTATCATAGCTTGAAATTCACTCTTGTATAGAGAAAAATAATCGGATTTCCAGAGTTCATATCAAGTCTTGTTTGATCTTCATTTCAAGTGATACTAAAACATATTTCTTACAATTTAAGACTGTATATTACCAACTATTGGTATTATAGCTGGTGAGAGCAAAGTGGTGCTCGATAAATCAATACAATGTTTCTGTACGCTGTTCAATTACTTCGCGGTTATTAAAAAATATTTAGTTTTACGCTTGTGTTTTTAAGATAATTTTATTTGTATACTGAAAGTTACTAATGACACCCCTGGTGTAAGACTATGAAAAGCTTTATAGATTCGTTTAGTGTTATCAGGCTACATACTCACTTTTGACTCTTAAATCAATAATCCTGTCTTTTATACTTGGCTTTTGTTTTCAGTAAAGCGCTAGTTTTGTATAATCATAAAAGCATAGGGAAACATAATTAGTTGGTTTATTTGTAATAGTTATATTAATATTTATGATAAATAGGCTGTGAAGTAATAATTTTTGTCCGTTTTAAGTTTCAACTTCACTCTTTACTTCCCTCGGAAAAACTTTTTTTTTAAAATTAATCTGTATAAAAAGCTGATCCTTTTGATGTATCTATGGGCATTAAAATTCCGTTTTTTAGAGTTTTGGTTACTATTGAGCCGGGTCGATCCTTACTTACAGTTCGTGAACGAACTGTTAGATTATGAAAGTTGTGTAACCAGTGACCACAGTGAGAAAGAGACACGTTTTGGGATTAACCCGAATGATGGTGCTGAACCAGGATATAATCATTACACCTCAGATTACAGTCCGTCCGTAAAATATTCAATTTCCACATAGAAGCACGCAGCCTCACAAAAAAAAAAAAAAAAAAAAAAAAAAAAAAAAAAAAAAAAAAAAAAAAACACCTAAAAGCTTATGTGGCACTTGCTCCTAGCAGAAAACGCTCAATTGGCTAAATGAACGAACAGGACCTCCCAAAACATAACTAAGACCCTACCTGCTATATCAAAACCTTAACTGTTTTCTAAGTTTGATTGAATACCGTTGGCCAGCCAAGTAGTGAGAGTGATAACGAGAGATTCCCCCCCCCCCCAGAGAAGTCAGATCCGGTGCAGACATCATAAGTGCGCAAATATTAGTCTAACTTCAATTTTACAACGAATTTGTTTTGGGTTCGAGGATATCTTCTTTTGGTAGAGGTCCTGATAACAAGAGCTTAGGGATTTCCTTATTCTACCCCCCCCCCCTAAGAGGCTGAATCAGTCTCAGAAGATGGAGACTGGGCATAACTAAAACATTGAATTTCTCATCTGGCTAAGGTTGGTCTGCGATTTATTTACCAATCCCCCCACCCCCCGCCCCACAGAGGTCCGATCGTTTTTTTAAACTGATTTCTCCAGAAGCGCTCTAGAATAGATAATTGGCCTAGATTTCGCATAAAGTTACTAGAAATCCAAGATACCGCCTGCCACACACCGCCTGGTTCACGCCATATATGAAACATTGCGGTCTCTTAGTATAAATGGAACGCTACGGAAAGAGCAATTTTGTCATATTAAAAAAAAGAAAATCGACAAGAATTTGCGTTTGGTGCATGAAATAGACTAAAATTGGTGCAATATTTTAATAATTCAACGATTTTTGAGAAATAGCAAAAAAATGCCATGATTTTAGCAATTTCTCTCTCAAGGGTTGTATGTTCAATATCCCAGCTAAAGTTCCGCAATTCAGCTTTATCCTAATTTTACTCCTCCCCAAAAGAATTTAACCACCCACCATAAAAAATGAGTCGCACGTGCTTGCAACGACCACAATTTTTCATAATCAAACATTACTTATAAAAAGGTTCAAAAACTTTTCGTGCAAGTAACGTGCAACTTATGTTTGGAGGGGGCACCAACAAAACTTGAGGTTCCCTATCTGCGTTTAGCGCCCCTCTACCCCCGTAATTATTAGTACAATTCTGGACTTTCTGAGGAGCACACACTCCTTTGTCCCCCCCCCCCGCATCCACCACTTATGTTTCTGACTTGATTCAGGCATAAATCCCTTATGCTACAAAAAAAAGTACAAGCTACTAAATTTGGTACTTATGTGTTATACCGACTACACTGTTGTCCGTGATCTGTTTTAAAACCGGTTTCTCTGTGTGCACTCGAAGATAATTAGCTTAGCCTGAGAGAGATAAACTACTATGCAGGTATATTTAATTACATATTTAATAAATAGAACTGATTAGTTTAGGTGTTAAATATAATGCATTCTCGGCGGTCTGCTTTCCATAATTTTCTGTTGTAGTTTCGATAATTTTGTAGCTAAAGTATTAAATTTTCATCATATTTTGGTATATTTCATTATGATTAACCTAACTTCACTCCTTGAGTGTGGCCACTATAATACACAAATACGCTAAATTTTATCTCAGAAAGGGTTTCGAATGTTGTGACACAAATTTTTCATCTTGGTCCCAGCTCTAGACCTTGGGAATATCTAAGATCTCTTCAAAGCACAAAGCAAATTACAGTTGCATTACAAACACTAGACCCAAAACTAAACTGAAAAATAAATAATCAACAAACAATATTTCAATCAGATAGCAAATGTGATTATTTCAGACATAACAATGCCCACTTAGAAGGTAGGGAATTGCGCAAGCAGACTAATAAAATTGGTAAGTTAAATAGTGCTTGTAGCATTATCAATTCTACGATGCCCATATTCAACATCATCACAAACAGTGAATAAAATATACAAACCACCAAAAGCGTTAAAATAAAACTGACGAAAGCCTTAAATTACAACGCTGCTTTAATTCAAAACTAGTTTCAGTAATTAGTTTGTATTAAATGAGGGTCGCCCTTTCCTAAGTTATCATTGATATGACAACTATGCCTTTAGAAATCTTGTCTTTTTTCGTTAATCTCAACATTTTTATGTTTTTTTTTTTTTTTTTTTTTTTGCATAATAAAGTGGTTTGCCTTAAAAAGAAGTTCTGAGTACGGAAAAGGATCTTTTTTTTGTGGATTATGGTCACACCACGAAAGGAGGGGCAAATTATAGCAAGCCAAAGGCTAGATGGCATGACATGATGGCATTAGGGCTCCATTATTTTCCATAAAACTACCTAAATCATTAACAAAGAAGGAGAAAAGCTTAGGAGATAAAGCACATCCTTGTTTCACACCCACATGAGACGTAACCAGCCTAGAAAAATTTCCCATAACCTTCACAGGAAATTTCACCCTCCGATAAAATAAAGCTTACCGAACGACAACCATTTCGAAATTATTTCCAGCTCTGACAATAGCATCTTGTGCTTCTTTGTGTCTTAATTTCAAGGCGTCAATACCGTTGATTGCTAATATGGTATCTCCAGCATTCAACCCTGCTCTTTCAGCTAAACTTCCTCCATTTACCTGAAAAACAGCAAAAGCTGGTCATTACATCCCATACATATTTTGAAAGTGGTATAGC